>NC_056725.1:781680580-781695580 GCF_019279795.1 Protopterus annectens | reverse complement strand
TACATGTCTGCCCAGCTGTGTTATGAATGCCACAGCTAGGAAACCCCACCGTGTATGCACCACATGCCATGGATACCTCAACTAGACTACCACAGTCAACATAACATGCTTGGTTACAGGTCTCCAACCCAGACACTGGGCATGTTATGTAATTTATGTTGCATAAATGTCAACTGGAGCACCTCACTGGCCCTCTGCAAGAGACAACCAGATGACTGGATGCATGTTGAATGCATTTAACTGTTACCCTGAAGATCAGTCATGTAGCATCAGTTGATAGATGACCTGCTGACAAATGTCAGGTGACATTATACCACTGTACCCTCATCTGCTACTCTTCTCAACTCTCCATGGACAGTGTCCTGGTACACACCTAGGAACACCTGCACCTATGGACACCAATACTGATAAATAAGAATAACAGCATGTGTGTGTGTGTTTGTAAACTTGTAGTTGATAATACCCTGAGGACCTTCTCACACACACTACACCCCCCACTGCCATAGTCAGAAATGGCTGCTGCAGTAATGGACAGTAAGTGTACCTTGTTACACTCTTCACCCTATGGGGTACCTGGAGCTTGCAGTACCAGCACAACACTGTTGTACAAATGGGTAGCTAGGCATGGGTTACCCTCTGAGTCCTGGCAAGTATGTATATGTGTGCAAGTGTGTATATTTGTAGGACACAGCATTCTGAGGCCACATTCTTCAAATACAATACACCTGGCCATACCGTATAAGGGATAGTGATGTTGCTGACATTAGAAGAGCCATGACAAACCATCACTCTACTATTCCTGTGGCATGTACAATAAATGCATATCCCTATAGTAGCACTGATGAGATAGACAAGGGGTTATATTGCAGTTATGGTCAATGTGTGACTGTGGGTATGTCATTTTATTATCATGGGTTTCAGTGAGTAAAATATCCAATGTGGGGTGTGGGTGCTGGGTATACTGTCTTTACACCATGGTACCCCAAGGACATGTCCCAAGGTCCCCTGTATGAGGACCACTGTCACCATCAACCATACAGGTAACTGATTACACTATCCAGCCCAATGATGCCTGTGCTGTGTGCAAATTATCTGTAACAGAATGGATTCACTGACAAGGTAGTTAGCTCTGATAAACCCAGGTCTCTCAGGTGTGTCTATGACTGTTATGTTTTTGTCATTGTCTATATGACAGTATGTCATACTATGTATTGTTCATTAACACACAGTACATTCCCCATTACCATACTGTGCAAGGCCTGATGATGTTCTTCACTTAACAAGAAACTTGGGACACACCTCATCCTAAAAGTTGTTTGGTGTGTGCAATTAAGGCTAAACACATTAGTAGCAATAAGTACCAAGGTAGGGGTTCTACTCTCAGTGTTGCCAAGTAAGTGTGTGTGTATGTGAAGGAATCTACTTCAGTTTGCAGAAAATACATGTCCCAAGAGGTCATCTGTCCAAGAACTGACTGGCAAATGCTAACATTTCAAAGGAATCATCTTATGGAAATTCATTCCATCAAAACAAGTAGTAGATGTGTAAATGCCCTCTTCCTCATTGTATAGCTGTAAAGCGATACTGGAGTTGGTATATATAGTTGAGTGTTGATGTTGTGGACACAGCCACCCTCATTGGGGTTATTGTTGTGTGTATCCCCCACTTAGTCTGCTATAAAACTATACAGTTTATGTTAACAATGTTAAGTAGTTGCCAATCACACTATGTGCGGTTCTATACCATCCCACACCCTCCAAAGTGGAGGGCTGTGCCACCCACACCAGCACACCTATGTTTACCAACTCCAGGATTGCACTACACTGGGTAAGGGGACATATACCCTGCCAGTACCATCGTCAATGACATTAAACTAACAGACTGATTATTTACTGATGTGATGTTTTGCCTATTGCAAAATTAAGTACATCCATGTGTACAGTATTCTTTGTGTATTGCTTCAGCTCCAAAGCCTCTGTGTGTGTGTGTGTGTGTGTGTGTGTGTGTGTGTGTGTGTGTGTTTGTGTGTGTGTGTGTGTGTGCGTGTTATACACAAACATGTGGTGTGTGCTACCCAGTACACTTACCATTGTCCACTGTAGAAGGGCTGCTGACATCAGCCACCATGCACTCACTTGTATACAGCCCTCAGACCTATCAGTCATGTGGCACATGCAGCAACTGTTATACAGACCTGTTACTTGTGTTCAGCTGTACCCAGGATATGACACGGTCAATGTGTCACCACAGTGCCATACCCCTTGTAGGAAACAACAGCAGACCAACATCCTGCTGACACATAGACACCTACAACACAAACTGAATACATTATGGAGACCACAATCAGTCAGTATTAATAACAGCTATAAGGCATCATGGCTGGACAGCTACACATCCTGACATGTAAGCATTAAACTTTCCTTCTGAAAACATGTTACACAGCATTACATTGCTACACCTTAGTACATTCACCCTGTGGATCAGAACCACATTAGCCTGTCCCTGCATTGATGGTATGGATGACAGAGATGTGGCACAGGTATCATCATATGCACAGGGTGTATTGTGGGTTTGCCAGAGATCAAGGCTGAGCTGTTTGGTTGACATCATGTGTGTGTGTGTGTTAGGGGGTTTTGTTACAAATTGGGCTGTGCAGATGTGGTGTGTTATAGGTATGGAGGTGCCCTAGCTGTGTTGGTGATGTGTGTGTGTGTGTGTGTGTGTGTGTGTGTGTGTGTGTGTGTGTGTGTGTGTGTGTGTGTGTGTGTGTGTATGTATGCGCACAGTTTGGCCATGTGGCTGCCCTATACAGGGGTTTGTTGGACAGCTGCAGACTATACATGGCAGGGTGTGCAGTTCACCATCTCCAGCCATGGACATGAGAACTGTGCCTGCCAGGGGTTCCACAGGCACTACCAGGTACAAGCCCAGATATGGTACTCTCCCCTGATGATGAAAAATGTCCGCTGTATCCGGGTCCCTGTTGGGACTGGCCAGGACCACATGCATGTGGCCTGCTGTGTTGTGGTGTGGAGAGCACCCTCCATGCAATGCTGGTACTGGTACTGCCACTACGGGAATGACTGTGACTTGTTGCACATCCACGTAGACCTCCACCTGTTGGTGTTGCTGAATTATGTCCATGTGGCTGTCGTCTTGCTTCCACCATATACTCTAACACAGACATTGCACAGTCGAGGATTCCCACAATCTCACCCAACCGTCTATCTAGGACCTCTGCAAAATAAAGGTGGGCACCTGCAAGATTACGGATGTTGTCAATAACAGCAGAATGAGTAGCCTTCTGGAGCTTCAGACTCTGATATAACGTTCCATATGTGGTTATGCCTCCATGACAGCCCGAAACATGCATCTGGTGACACCTGCTGTGGCACTTCTGCTAAGGGCATGATGGCCAACAGTCCTCCTATGAGCACCCCTGTACATCTGCCTGTGTGGTACCTCGCCAGTCATCTGGCTATGGCTGCTGTGTACAGACACACTTGCCATAGTCACCACACTGTCCTGTCTCATGCCACCACCCACCAACTGTCCCTCATTTATGGCCACTGGTGATGGGGTATGTAAGGCAATGTGACTGTGTGCGGGGATGAGGTGGATAACAGTGGGATGGCAACTGATGGCACAACTTCAGTCTCTGACAACCCTGCCTGTGCCTCACCATACCTATCATTATTGTTAGAGTCTGTATGGACACTAACATCAGTTTGTCTGTAGGAGGGACACTGACCCACCTTGCCAGGTGTGAGGGGGAAAGAAAAAATGTAATTTATGACCTGTACATCATTGCTTACCTCTACACACACACACACACACACACACACACACACACACACACACACACACACACACACACACACACACACACACTTACAGGTGAGGTGGCACAAACATATTATACAGACCTCTCATTACCCAACTGTCAACATGCATGGCATATGGCACTCAACAGCATGCACTGCAGCTATACTCAATCCCTGTTACCAACATTATACATATCTGTGATGCATGAATTGTGTTAGTAGGTGGTGACCCTTCCCCTGGAACATACTGCACCTATGTACACAGTATTGCTGTGCACATGTTCAGCACCCTGGCATGTACTGTGCACCATACCTCATGAGTGTACACACCATTGCTGAATATGTATATGTGTGGCAGTTATGTTTGCTGTGTTGCTCACAGCCCCTATGTGTTTGTCTGATACATACCTGGGATGATATAAGGACATATGTCAATAGTGAATGCCTGACCTCTGATTTGCATATCTCACCATCAGTAGTGTATGTATCAGCAATAAAATCCAATTACACTGACAACCTTCAAAGCTTACTGTGGCTATGAGGAGTGGACACACCCTTATTGACATGCCACCTTCTTCCCTGATATGCAGAGGGGCACAATACTGCATATATTAACATTAGACACACCTGATATGTGACATATGACCTGTGCAATCAAATGCAGTATCGAACAAATGTGTTAGTTGTGCAGGTGCTGATTGAGATGCATACAATATGTGGGTTGCATAAGTGTGTATGCCCTTAACATGATGGTTTGTTGCAGCACCTGTTAAGTGAACTACACCAGTCACTTTTCCTGGAAGGGGTATACTAGCTTGGCCCATCTTCACTTGCCATTATTTGCTCACTCTACCCTACAAATGTCCCCCAACTCTGCCAGATTGTAAAGTCAGTTCATGTGCACAGCCCTTGGAGGTCACACAGTGCTTTCACTATTGCTGTGGAGTCAGGGTTATGTCTGGCACAATTCATGACCTTGACTGTGTTCAGATATAGCCATTCTTAGTGAGCTTTGGAAGTATGCTTCAGTTCACTGTTGTGTTTCTGGATGACACCCCTCTCCATCCTCAGCCTTTTTGCAGATGCTTGACAACTATGGGCCACACATGAGTGTCATTTTGCAGTGTCCCAAATTCAGAACACCATGTCTACTGGCTTAGTTCCTGCTAATGAACAGCAAACCTAAACGTGTACACTGGCACCAGCTAGGAACAGATGGGGATGGTGGGCCTGAGGTGGAGTGAGGTGTTGCTTGTGCAGCACACGTATCTTTAATAATATTGTCTGTAGGTTTCAGCCTTGGTCTCTTTACACCATTACACATTGCAACAAATGCCTTTGGGAAACTTGATGTTATGCATATGCTACTTGTAGAAAGCCCTGGATGATGTTTCCTGTGCAACAATTCTTCCATCTGATTACCCTAACCCATAGGCCACACTTATGCTGAGTCCAGGCAATTGTCAAAACAGGTACAGCACAGGCAGTACTTGCTAGACATTCCTGCAATTCCCTCAGTGTTGCTGCATGTTTCTTGGCAGCTTCTGTGACCAGTTTGCAACATGTGTTTTCATCTGTCTTGGATGAGCATCTGTTTATTTTCTACATTAATGTTGTCCCATACTTCGTAGTCACATACATGACTGTCTGCACTGTTTGCCATGGTATATGCACTGGTAAGGTAAGGCCATGTCTCCCACTCTTGAGTGCTACCTTTTGGATATGGGATCCATTCCATGGTTTGTAAGATGTGTGCAAGCCATGGCTGCCTTTGTTGCAGGTGAGTGGGCAAATGTCATGGACATACTTCTTGGACAGCAGACAATTACTTGGTGTGACATTGAGGCCCTCTCCTTGATGGAAGGTGTGTACTCAAGAAGAGTGAATGCTGTCAATACATCACAAGCTGCTTCCACAATATGTTATTTGGAGTGTGTGCACACATATGCTTCCAGTGTTCGTTAAGGTATGTATTCCCCATATTTGTTGTCCTAACATAGGATTCCATATTACACATTCATTGCTCATGTTAGGATCACATTACAGGTTGTAAGAGGTTTGGAATGTGGTATTGTGATATGCCGTTGTTTATATGGGAACAGTTGCCATTGTAATAGTGGTGTACACCCTGTTGTAGCCACTGTATAATGGTAATGTTTCAAACATGCGCCTACTGTAGGCCATTTGTCCCACCATTATGTTCATCTCTGTCCACACATCTTGCACTGACAGATTGTTAGGTATACTGCAGGACTCTTACATACCCTTCAGATATGCCACCATGGTGACCACTGTGATGCAGTGCAGTTAACAGCAACAATAACTGAACACGTACAGCATGCATTATGGGTAGGTGTGTTAAATGTGTGCATGGCAAATACCATGACCATAACATGGCTGGTGTATTGGCAAACCTGAACAAAAAAAATCCATACTCACCAGCTATAGGCTGCTGCCCCAGAGGTATATCAGAGGGACCTACATAGTTGTGTTAGAGATGTAATGTCAGTAGCCACACCTGTGGCATTGGTAAAGGGAGGGAGCAGCATTTCAGTACATCAACAGTACAAACCCACGATACTAGATATTATGCACATCTGTTCATTACTACACTGCAGCAACAGACTATGTTATCTGACATATGCATGAAGATACTTTACAGATGAAGATGGATAAGCAGCAGTGGTCTACTAATGTGCCCCGGGGCCTTACCTGCACCGTCCTCGTCCATTGTGTAGGTAGTACCCACTTCCATAATGCTATCATCAGGTTCTTGGCTTGGCTGGTGGGCGGGTGCCCCAAGGCTGGCGAGGAGCTCCTCAGCATGTGTCAGTTGGGGCTTGATGGCATGACCCCCACCTGTGGCTAGCTGGTCCCTCCTAACTGCAACAGCATGCTGACTGGCAATGCAGATGA
This sequence comes from Protopterus annectens, assembly GCF_019279795.1. NCBI lineage: Eukaryota > Metazoa > Chordata > Ceratodontiformes > Protopteridae > Protopterus > Protopterus annectens. The sequence continues at coordinate 781,688,840 of NC_056725.1, read as the reverse complement.
GGTCAGTGCAACAATGTCGCACCTGCTCATAACTGTGGTTATGCAGGCCGATGCCGACATTGTTTACCCTGTAGATGAGCTTGTTTCACAAGGAAGTCCTCTCCTGCAGATCATGGGATGTATGCTCAAAGATGGTTCTGTATTGATGCACGAGGTAGTTGATTAGTATTTCATTCTCCTGTGGAGTATAAGAAGGGAGATGGTCCCACGACATGGTACCTGAAAGACATAAACAGGAAAAAAGGTCTGAGGACCTCATACTGCAAGGATATAATAGTTGTTAATTGACATCTCTCTCTCCCTCCCACCATATCTGCAGCAATAATCTGAACACGCAAATCAATGGTTATGTTTACATCAAAACTACTGTTGGGACATATATCCTGTTGTGCAACAAATATTGAAATGTATTTCTATTCATGTTCCATGTTGAAACACTATCATTGGTGGCCTGTTGCTAATGTTGTAACCTGCATGTCACTGTAATGGCCACTGTGGTTCCATATATGCATGTGTTCTGTTTGCTATACAACTGTTCCAAATCTGGTGTTTTGGGTTAATGGGAATATCTATGCATGCTGTATAACTAATCCTGGATTGTGTTGACTATTACTACTCACATATGTTATAAAACTGCAACAGAATAGCATGTTTGGGAAGGCTGTTTCCAGCAGAACCACCTCTTCCACCTCATCTGGCCATGGCACAAGTCCACAGCACATCTGGGACCCAACCTGGGACCTCTTCATCTGCTGGTCCTGCACTACCCTCAGGTGGAACCACATCAGGGAATGGTGCTCATTCCCCCCTGGGAGCGTACACAGACAGGATCCTGTCACCTGAAGTCAGGTCCAGGGTCTGGTGCATAGGGAGCTCTGCAGAGAATTGGGGGATCTGCTACACAACCTCAAGGCCCTCGTGACACAATTAGAGGGTCAGCCTGCCCCTCCTGCTCAGCCCCCAGCACAGTCACCTTCAGGGCCATGAAGGTACAGTGGTGACTGCCCATGGGTGGGGGAGCTCAGTCCCACTGTTTCCATTTGGGGGCTCATGGGCTTCCAATTTACAAACACCCTTCCCCATCCAAGGTGTTTACCCACCACATGTGTCATATACCACCCGTGTATGCTGTCTTGTCTGTTTTTTCTGTCTTCCGACCCAACCCACCTTCCCAAATATACCTACTATCCTTCCCCAACATCCCACACTCACCTTAACAAAAAAGGGCAATCTGTTCCCAACACAAATTTCTCACCATACATAACTGTCCATTTCACACCTGCTTACAACTGCTTACATGTGCCTTAATCACTCTGTATCCAACAGCCCTTGTTCTGGTCAGCAAAAAAACTATCATCCCTTGCAAGTGTCTAACCCAGGACCCTGCACACCATAGCTAAATCACTTTACCAGTAGGCCATCTGAGCTGCAGATATGTGTGATGTTTTCTCAAACATATCATGCAGTACAGTCATTCAACCATAGGGAAAATGTATATATACATATGTGTGTGTGTCTGTATATATGTAGACATATATGTCTCTCTCTCTCTCTGTATATATATATATATATATATATATATATATATATATATATATATATCCTTGCTATGAAACAAAGCATCACATGTGGACACAGCCTAACATTAAGGGGAATATATAGGGACAGATCATAGATAAGCCTATTACAAACCTATGAAGTTTGTGTATGACACATTTTACATTACCATGACTGTTCTGAATGTGGTGGGGTCTCAAACTCATGTGTCTATCATGACTTCATTACTTCCACCTTCAGCTATTTGACAGACTAATATGCATGTTACGCGGAACAGAACAAACACTATGATGGCTTAAATCTTGTCATTCTGTGCAGATCTTTGCAGTTAACAGGTATGGCTCACTGTCCACAGGGCCAGATGCTATGTCCATAGCAATTATTCAGAAGGACATCATTACAGCAACAAGTCTTGATGGCACATATAAATGTTTCAACATCTTCTATTACATTATTACAGACCAAGTACTACATTCAATTACATGCATACATGTTTCACGTACCTATTTTATTATTGTGCTCTCTTCTGTGTACCACTTGGATATCTTCCTTGTTTGTTTGTTTGTTTTTTTTTTTGTTTTTGTTTTTTTTTATTGTAGTATTATTTTTTTTGTATTATTTTTGTTTCTTTCTCTCTCTCTCTCTCTCTCTCTCTCTATATATATATATATATATATATATATGGATTCCTATTACAAGAACGAAAGTTCACAACTTCGAACTTGTAATAGGAAGCCTCACTTATACGAAAGTTCACTTTAATGAAAATGAACTTCTGCGAAAGTGCACTTCACCGAAAGTACCGCAGCACAGTGGAGGACATCAAAAAACAAGCTATGTCCTCCACTATGGTGCAATACTCACGGACCTTAGGATTAGGGGACGGGTTAGAGTAAGGGGATAGTTAGTAAAGCTATCCCCTTACCCTAACCCATGCCCTAACCCTAAGGTTCGTGACTATCACACCATAGTGGAGGACATTGCTATGTCCTTCACTGCGCTGCAGTTGTCACGGACCTTAGGGTTAGGGCATGGGTCATGGTAAGGGGATAGCTCTATGGGCTATCCCCTTACCATGACCCATGCCCTAGTCCTAAGGTCTGTGAGTACTGCATGGAAGTTCAGTACAACGCCCGTTCGTTGTACTGAACTTCGCGTAAGTGCACTTTCGATTAAGTGCACTTTCGCGGCAGTGTGCATTCCATACACTATTTTGAAGTAGTGAACCTTCGATCTAGTGTATGGACTCTATATATATATATATATATATATATATATATATATATATATATATATATATATACACACATACACATATATATATTTCTAGCTCTCTCTCTCCACTACAGGGATTGAGCTGGTTTGAATAGGTTACAGCATGGCTTTTATAGGTGATGCTCATGATCAGGTGATGGTTTTTGCACCAGTTGGTGTTCCCCACTTGCTAATTGCATGCAGCCACCTGTGTAGTACTTCCAATAACCAATGTCATAGCAACCCACTACAATAAATGACTACATCATGTGGGCATTGTCCCTTTACCTTTCCTGTATGGAAGACATCCTTCCTGTGTGTGGGCAGCAGTGTTACAGACAGCAGGTAGCAATACCTCTTACAACAGGACTTGCAGACATAGGCCAGCTACATGTTTGTATAAGTTTGAAGACCTACAGACAGTGTGAGTATTCCTGTTATATGCATTGAATACTGCTACTTTTACAGGGTTTGTGTGTACATGCTAGTTTTGCATAGAATGCAGTCTGCCTGCATAGCTCTCAACTGTGGACTTATCCACATGATGGCCAGAGGACTGGCTGTTATGTTTTGTCTGTTCACCACACAGGTCTTGTCTCTGACATATCAGTGGCATTCTCTCCGTTGATTTCTATTTGTACATGGCAAAATCCATTTGTGTTTCTGACTTCATATTCCTGAGTAACGGTATGTTGAAACCAATCTTGTAACACCAGCAACTTTCACAGTATATAACAGAAATATTGCAAATATGGCCCTGTGTTCCAGCCTCCGTTCTCCACAGATATACCAGGCTTTGCCCAGATGTCATGCAGTAAGAGGTTGTTAGGTAATGGCCTATCATTATTTAGTGCTGGCATTCCTGCTATCATTCCAGTAAATTTGTGGACTCCCACACAAATTGTGGGGTAGGGTCCATATATATGAGGGCTACAGCTGGACAAAATGTGTGTGAACTTGTACAGTCCGGAGATCAGTGTATGGAAAACACTGTTATATGCCCTTGTAAGACATTTTATGGGGGGGGGTATTAAATGTTTTTAACCTAGGCTGTTACAACATGTGAGGGATATCAGTAGTAAGAAACATTAAGGTATATGGATGTACATTTTCATACATTTCACCATGTGAACAGTGGTGGGCTAGAGCTTACTGTCTTACACACAGTTCTGTTTGTCAGTGTGATAGTGACATTTTAAGTTAAGCATTATGTAACAGATACATTTACATTGTGACAGCTAATACTTTTTCCCCTAGAGGTTGAGTACAGAGTATAATTAGAGGCTGCTGAACTACATCTGTAATTAAGTGTTGATTGGTTCTTATCTTCAAGGCAAGTGTTTTTTTTTTACTGTTGTACTACTTTGAAGGCCTTTGCCTGGACAGCAAAGTATGTTATGTTTTTCAGATTACTGTATCAAAAGTTTTGTTTGAGAGTTGCATTAATCAGTTATTATGTATTTCAAACACCTAACTGCTATAAGAAATGGCATTAACAACTAAAACAATATACAAATAAACATTTCTATGTATGCAAACTTGTGTGTGGTGTCATGTCCTTTGCACTGTGTGTAGTTATATGTTTCATCCAATAATTCTCATTTATAGGAAAGAGTCAAATGCTGGCCATTTTAAAAGGTTGCAACTGTAGGAATAATGGCTGTTTGATATGCTGTGCACCCTCTATATATACTCTTCTTATACATATCTATAAGTAGTAATATATAATGTGTATGTATGTGTATATACTGTTTCACTTCATAATCTGAGATACTGAAATCTCGAATTTCAGTAACTTGAGACCATGAAGGTGAAAACCAGAATGCTGAAAGTGCATAAGAGCGAATTCGAATATCTCGTATGTCACGTGTAGTGTTATGGTGCCTGAGATTGCAGGCTAGTGAGTGTGCGTGTGTTTTTGTGTGTTGTATATGTGGGTAAGGGTAGGGAGGTGTAAGTGTGAACGTGAGTGTTGGATTTGTTGGTGTTTGTGTCTTGTGATGTGTACTTGTGTGCGAGCGAGTGGAGGATGGCGTGGTGTGAGTTTTTCTTTTTATATTATGTTATGTGCTACCTTGGAGTTGGTATTTCAGTAGAGGCCGAGGAGTTAAGCAGAGAGTTTAAGAAGAAGTACATTTAGCGTATTAACAGAAGGGTAACTATATGGTATATATATAAGTAGGGGGGTGTGAGGGGCACAGAATCCCACATGGGGTGTGCAGGGGGGCTTGCCCTCCTGCTTATATGTAGTGTAGGGTTGTGTGGTTTGTGCTGTGGGTGGAATGGTTTGTGTGTTATGTGTTGTATGATGTATGTATGTTTGTGACTGAAATTTGGGATTTCAGTAACTCGAGATTATGAAGTGAAACTATATATATATATATATATATATATATATATATATATATATATATATATATATAGACAACATACAGGGGTGGTATATGACACATGTGGGGGTAAACATCTTGGATGGGGAGGGGAGTTTGGAAATTGGAAGCCCATGAGCCTCCAAATAGAAACAGTGGGACTGAGGTCCCCACACATGGGCAGTCACCACTGCACCTTCACAGCTCCGAAGGTGGCTGTGCTAAGGGCTAAGCAGGAGGGGCAGGCTGACCCTCTGAATGTGCCACATGGCCCTCAAGCTGGCATAGCAGATCTCCAAACTCCCTTTGGAGCTCGCTACTCACCAATCCCTGGACCTGATTTCAGATGACAGGATCCTGTCTGTGCCTGCTCCCAGGAGGGACGAGCCCCATCCCCTGGGGCGGTTCCACATGAAGGAGGTGCAGGACCAGTTGATGAGGAGGTCCCAGGGTGGGTCCCAGGCATGCTGGGGCCTGGTGGCATGGCCAGATTAGGTGAGAGAGGTGGGTCCGCTGGGACCGGGATTCCCATACGTGCTATGATGTCACAGTTTTAAAACAGATGTGGGTTAGTAATAGTCAACACAAATCAGGATTAGTTATAACAGCATGCATAGATATTCCCATTAACCCAAAACACCAGATTTGGAACAGTTGCATAGCAAACAGAACACATGCCTATATGGAACCACAGTGGCCATTACAAAGGCATGCAGGTTACATTGATAGCAACAGGACATCAATGATAGTATGTCAACATGGAACATTAATAGAAATACATTTCAGTATTTATTGAACGATAGGACATATGTCCCAACAGTAGGTTTGGTGTAAACATACCCATTGATTTGTGTATTTAGATTATTGTTGCAGATATGGGGGGAGATGTCAATTAACAACTTATATATCCTTGTAGTACTCACAACTTTAATGATCATTGCTCTAATTATTAAGGTACAGGTATTGTTACAATACCCTATGGCCTTTGTTTGGGCAGTGGTATGTTTGTACACAGTGTATACTTCAAAATAAAAAATACTTTTGGTATACAATGACTGGACATCTAAAGTACACAGATATGCATGCATATCTCTATTTAATATAATAGGATATATTTCTATTGTTTTTTATTCTTTATTTTTTATTTTTTATTTTTCAGTAATGTGCTAAGTACATTAGCTTAGTTAGTGTCTCTAAAACAGAGGTGCATGTTTACATGGATTTTGTTGTAAAATGGTCTGTCACTTTAAAAATGTTCTGAAAAAATGTAAATGAATGTGTTGCAAGTGGATCCGGGCATGTGAACACTGAGGAAGCCTATTGGGTGAAACCTGTTTGTTTGCTGTGGAGTCATGGCAGTCCGAAGCCACTGTAATGGAGGATTAATAAATCAAATAAAGAAATATGGGTCGAACCTTATTTTGCTCAATTCAACAATCATTTATAACACATTAAACTAGTGCTGGGTTCTGTTTGTGGAATATGTTTGTATCCGCGCACAGTTTCAGTGTTTTGCAAGCCATGATTACGTGCACCAACTGAGAAGTGAGTGGATTTGTATTGCGAGTGCTGTGATACGATTTTGGTGATTTTTGGACAATAATTGAGTTCAATTTGAGCATATAATGGATATGGCTGCAGGTTTTGACTTGCGAGGATACTTGGATGGGTTGGCTTTGGACAAGGATGATGTCACAGTGTTTTCCAGAGGTGAAAAAACATTTTTGAAGACACATAATTCAAACAAGAAAGGGATGGATGTAGACATGGAGACATGTTTTAGACATTTGACTGAGCGATCAAAGAAGTTTAGAAGTAATGTATGGCACATTAAACTACTGAAGGCATATTTGGCTGTGGGAATAGCGCCAAGAGGTCTACGCGTTTATGTAGAGCCGGATGTGGGCCAAGATGATGAGTCCTTCACTAATAAATGGTGAGACATACAGAAGGTAACATCGAAAATGTTTTTGGAACTTTTAGTTGAATACTATGATAGACATTTGGCGCAACTTACAGCAAATGTCAGTGAGAGTTATGAACAGTTACAAATGTTCAGTAATGCCAGTAGTTTTGTAATGAGAAACAATAAGTATAAACAGGAGATGGAAAGCTATGAAAAAGAGTTACAAGCACGTAAAATGAAAAACATGCACTAGAGACATGAATGACTTTAAAGATGGAGCAATGTATACTTGGAAACAGAAGAAGCGGATGGTGCATTTTAATACTGATAAAAAACAAAAGAAAGATGTTATAAAGAGAAAAAGGGCTCGTTCAATTTTGAGGAAAACTAGTGTTAACACTATTCAAGGTGACTCTAGCACTTCTGAATTTTCTTCAAACCTGACTGATACTGATGTAGAAATACTAGAGCAAGGGGACATTTTGTCACCTAAAACAAAGCGTACTAAGGGCCCTTTAGATGAGGGGGAAAGAAGCACAGATATTGGAAATGTGGAACAGGAATTCAGAATGATGTTAGAGACATAATTCCATCATTTGTTGGTGTACATAATGAGAATTAATTGGTAGTGAATTTGACACCTTATACTTTAACAAAGGATGAAAATGACATACTTAATAAAGGTCTGAATTATGTGCCTGCATTTTATGTATCACGTGTCTACTGTTGCAGATGTTAAAAACTTTTGTCGTTTATTAAATTTAAACTTTTTCTTTAATGACAAGAATGAAAATGCATCAATATGTGAATTTAAGGTTAAAAAGTTAACTTTTCAGCCCCCTTACTACCCTACAGTTAGGATGTTTGAAGAACATGTATTACATGAACTTCATAATAATCAGGATATCATTTTTAAAAATTACAGCAGTAATTTAAATAAAAAGCAGAGAGATGCTTTCCAAAGGTTACAGAATTATGATAAAGTGGTGGTTGTAAAAGCAGATAAAGGTGGGGCAATAGTGTTATGGGAGTCTAATGAATATGATAAAGAAGTAATGAGACAGCTTAGTGACCCTATTTCATATATGAGACTGCCTTTTGATCCAAATAGGGGATTTAAGGTTATTATTGATGCATTTCTAGAAGATGCTGTCATTGGGGGGATGCTAACAAA
>NC_056725.1:781565580-781675580 GCF_019279795.1 Protopterus annectens | reverse complement strand
ACCAGTTTGCTGCCGTTACAACTTTCTCATCTCAGTTTCATCCCATATGCCTTCAGTTTTGCATTTCATTCCCCTGTCTTTCACTGAAATTCTTGTTCAGAGTCTTCCTGTAATGCCATATCATTTGCATACAGCAACGTTGTTGATCTTCCCCTCCAACCTATTTGCTAATGTACTCCATCACCAGTATGAACAGAAGTGGACCTAGAGCTGAACCTTAATATGCACCTCCTCCCACTGGGAACACCTCTCTGAATCTGAACACTGTTTGTGCTTGAGTCATTGGGTCCTTGCACATAGCTTGCACTAATTCTACCAATATTTCTGGGATTTTGAATCACCATATGAATGCCTTAATCAGCCACCTGGATAGGATCCACTTGTGGCTAACAGAGTCACATTTCTGCCTATCCCTGCATCACCACCTCTGGCAAAAGGAAAAAGAGGTCAGAGAAAGGTCACCCGAGATGCATTACAAGTAATCTACCTTATCTGCATTCGTATTGTTTTCTATACTTATAAATGTGCTTATTATGAGCAAATATCTTAATGATCTTTTTTCTTCTTCTGGCTCAGGAGGATATTTGGATAACAGTCTTCTGTACTGGAGGCATGGCCATGGTCTCCAGTACCCTAGCAGACTCAGCCATCCCCTATGTGTACCCCACCTAGATTCTTGCATGCCTCCCCAATAGATGTAGCCGAGGGCAGCCAGAAGCCATCCCTGTTGTCTCTGGTGATGCTTCATCAGATGGAAGTGGCATTGTTCCTTCTGACAGCAGAGCTGGGGTGGTAGCAGTATGTCACATACCCACCCATTCCATTGTTCCTCTTCCTTGTGTGTCACTGCCCCCCTGTGTTTGTTGTCTAATCCTCCCCATCACCAATGTCCTCCCTTTCTCTATCTGTCTCTAATTCCACTGTCCTCCTACCCATCAATATGTAAACACCTCGCCTGTCAGTCATTATCCCTGCTCTATGTTTGTGTATGTTCCTCTGCTTGTAACCCTCATCCTTTGCCATTCATTTTCCTACTCTTACATCATTCCCCAGCTTTCCCTTCTTAAAACAAAAATAGGCACCTAACCCAGAAAAAAAGTATACTGTTCCTCCCTGTCCTCACTCACATTCTTACCTTCTCCGTTTCTCTTTTTTTAATTTCTTTAAGTCTTTTGGGTTTCTAACACCATGACAGGAACGGACCCCATTCCTAAGTCAAAGTATGATTAAAGTTCATGAAATTAGTATTATACCAATCTTTGATGTTAGCAAGAAGTGGTCTTCGCAGCACCCATAATAAGCCCAAAATGGACTCCTTCTGCAATTCACACCGAGTTACATGTATCAGTAACATATCTATGTATGATTTTAAATTATTTTTTAAAAGACCCATTGCTTCTGCTACTATTTGAACTGTTAGGGTATCATTCTTCCACATTACCCTTGTTTCTGTCTGCAAATCCTAATATTTTATGACTTTGTTTCTCTCTGTATGTAAGACACTGTAGTCACTGGGGTAGAAATTTCAATGATCAGTTCTACGTTTGTCTTCTTTTTATGGACTATTCTATCTGTCTTTCTTGCATCTATTTTCTGAACTGTTGGTAATGGGTAATCCCATGTGATATAAACCACCATTTCTATAATGTTTTGTGGCTCATGTTTCCAATGTCTTTCAACTACTTCAATATTATAATGTTTGCGCAATCCACAATGCAACCGTCTTGCCACATTATTATGCCTTTCAGTATACAGTCCTTCTGCCATTAGTATGTCACAACCAGCAACAAGATGTGTGACTGTTTCCAATTCTGTTTTACAAAACCTAGATTTGTCTCTTCTCCCACATGTTCAATGGACTTTGTAAACCAGTGTGTACATAGTCTACTGTCTGGGGCAGTTAATATCAACCTTTCATCTTTTGGTTTAATTTCACCTCTCCTTAACCATTCCTGTGTTTGATCCTGATCGACATGAAGCTGCTCTAAGAGTTTTCTGTACTTGCAACTATAAGTATGCATTTTCCACATTTCTTGCCTTCTCATCTGATCCTTCACCAAATATTTTATTTTGTTTTTGAAACATTCAGCTGCTCCCTAATTTTTATCTACTTCAGGTTTTATTTCCATTCCCACTTGACACTGATATGCTTCTGCTAAACTAAGCAGGGAAGTCATCTTAGACTGGTTCTCCTCATGTTTTAAAACTTTCACTATGTACAGGTCTTGTGAGGTCAGCAGATATGTATGCAGTCCTATAATCAATTTCAAGGAGGCCCATACCTCCTTCAGGATGGGGAATATATAGTTCTGGTATACATTGATTTTTATAAATCATTTGGAAAACATAAAGCATTTTTCTTGTCTTCCTGTCCAACTGATCCAATGCCTTTCGGGGCCAGTCAATCACTCCAAAACTGTAAGTTAGGTCAGGAAGAACAAATTGGTTTATAGCTAGAACTTTATTCCTATATGTCAAAGCTGTTTTCAGTATTAATTTTAGTCTTCTAAAATATTCCTTACTAAATTGTATTTACATTTATTTCTGTTTTATTATTGATCCTTTATCAGACCCCAGATACTTCCTCTTGCTCAAGTTCTTTTATAGCACATTCCTGTCCCAGGCTGATGTTTTCTTGGTGCTGCAAGTTTCCTGCTTTAAAGGTTGTTTTTTTCACCTTTATCAAGACAAAATGACATTCTTATATCATCTGAAAAAGTTTTGACCACTTGCAGATGTGCTTTCAGTTCCTCATTGGATGAACTATATGGTTTTAAATCACCCATAAAAAGAAGATGAAAAGTCTTTACACTTGTTTTCTGAAAGCCCAATTGTAGTCATGACCTAATCTGTTAAGTAGACAGCTTAATGGGTTAAGGGCAAAGCAAAAGAGCAGCTGTGACAAAGAGTCACTCTGGAATATCCACCTACACATTTTTATCTCTGGAATAATAATTTGTCCTTTATCATGGCTTAACTGCAAAGTAGTCTACCACTGTTTCATGGTCTCTGTAATGTAATCAATCAGTGTGGCTGCATCTTATACATTTTATGCACTCTTTTATCTATGAATGCAGAATTTTTTTTGCAGTCTATCCATGCCATACTTAGATTCCTCCCCTTCTTACAGTTCTCCATTATGTCTTTATTTAGGTTCATAGGTTCATAGGTTAATACTAGGCTATCTGCCCTAGGGCATTTATAAGCCTAGCCAGAGTGTGTATGGCTTTCGCCACCCATTTTAAATTAATTTTGCTATGCCCTTTTTCGAGGTTAGTATACTGTGCCTCTGTCTAACAGTGACACAGAAGTGATACCTGGGGTAAACCTACAATCTCCTATCCACTCATCAAGATTCCTCTTGAAGAGAGTCAATGAGGGACTCTGCCTAACCTGGAATGGGATTTTATTCCAGAGTGAAGGGAGTCTCTGGATATGAATCTGTCCCTCCAGCATGTCCTATTTATTTCAGTGTTGAGGTTCAAGTCCCTCGAGCGCGTAGCTTGATGGGATTTGGATTTTCTGAGGTGCAGCATGTCCATTAATTCCAGGTTGGACATGGCTTTATACGTCAGGCACAGATCGCCTCTGAGCAGGCGGTATGCCACTGAGTAGAGCTGGAGTTTCTTTAACCGGGCAGCATACGGCATCTGTTTGAGCCCCTTGATCCTCTTGGTGAGGTACTTTTGGGGTCTTTCCAGTTGCTGCAGGTGTCTGGTAAGGTACATCCCAAAAGGGGCATTGTACTCAATTATGGGCCTGATGAGGGATGAGTAAAGAGGCATGATGACCTCCCCTGATCTAGATGTGAATCCCTTCATGATTAGGTGGGCTATATAAAATGTTTTTCTAACCACTTTGACCACGTGGTTGCCAAATGAGAGATTGCTATCAACTTGGGTCCCCAGGTCCCTAATTACTTCTTCTGTACTTAATGGATTACCACCTATGTGGTAATTTGTGGGCACTTTGTTTTTGCCAAAGGGGATGACTATACACTTTTTGGCATTTAGCTTGAGGCCATGGCTCTGGCACCAGTTGTCCATTTCTATGAGGCCCTTTTGGAGGATGCTTGTGTCAGCTGGAGTGTCTATTATGGCGCCCAGTTTGCAGTCATCTGCGAACTTGGTCAGCCACAGTCCTTCCATGTTGGCCTGTACCTCCGAGAAATATGTACCGAACAAGAGAGGTCCCAGGACTGAGCCTTGTGGGACGCCACTTGTAACTGGTTTGGAGTCTAACATGGCTCCAGCTATTCTAACCATGTGGGTTCTGTCCTTGAGCCAGTTTGCAACCCATCTAGTGACATAGGGGTTTATATTTAAGCTGGTGAGATTATCTATAATGCCCAAGTGGGGTATTGTATCGAAGGCTTTTGCGAGGTCCAGGTAGGCTGTGTGGACCACCTTCCCCTTGTCAATGGCCTTGGTGACTGTTTCAAAGAAATTGACCAGGTTTAAGAGGCAGGATCTGCCCTTAACAAAGCTGAACTGGGTAGGATCCAGTGTCTGTAGGTCCCCAATATCTTTATTTATAAGGTCCATGATGATCCTTTCCATAGCTTTGCAGACCAAGCTAGTGAGACTTATGGGGCGATAGTTTCCAGGATCCGTTGAGGCACCACCTTTGTGGAGAGGGACCACTGTTGCTGTACGCCACTCTTTGGGTACATATCCTGTAGTAAGGCTGAGATTGAACAGTAGTTTTAGGTTTGGGTTTAGCTCTTCTTGGAGTTCATGTAGGACGCAGCCCGGGATACTGTCTGGTCCCATTGATGCTGTGTTTCTTGCTTTGGAGAGGGCAGCTCTTACCTGAGCATCTGAGATGTCAGGGGGGCAGCACTCTGCTGGGACAGATATTAGCCCTTTTGGTGGGGAGGGGGGGGAGAAGTTTGCACTGAACCTGTCAGCTAGGACATTGGCAATGTCTGTGGGTTCGGTGTATTTTTTGTCATTTTGGACTAATTCTGAGCATATCTGGGAATTCCCACCCAGGTTCCTAACATAACTAAAGAAAGCCTTGTGATTATCCTTAGTGTCCTGTGCAATGTTTCTCTCGAAGCTGGCCTTAGACGATTTTATGAGTGCCCGTAGTTTTTTGCTAATACTGATCAGAGATGCCTTCCCTTTTTGGGATTTTGCTCTATCATGTAGTAGCTTCCTCCTTCTATTGTATACTTTGTTTATGGCTGGGGTCCACCAGACAGGACGTCTGCCTTTGGAGGATTGGGTCTTGTTTTATTTGGGATTGCATGAGCCATGCATTCCTGAAGGTGTTCATAGAATACGTATATAAAGGATTTTGCAGTCTGGGCCATATTATCCACAGGCCCGAGGGCTTTGAAGGATTCCACCTCGGTTTTGAGGAGTGTGAAATTTGCTTTAGTGAAGTTTTTCACTGTGGTTTTCTGGGCATGGGGTGGGGTCGGGATGTGAATATCCAGTGAGATTAGTTTATGGTCTGATCTTACCAGTGAGGGATACACTTCTGGTCTGGAGCATAGAGTCCCCATGTTGGTGATGATCAGGTCCAGTATGTTTTCCCCTCTTGTGGGAGTGGTAACAAGTTGTTCCATAGCATTTGAGTTTAGAAATTCTAGGAACCTTTGGGCTAGGGTGTTGGAGCTAGAGTAATGCTCCTAGTCTATGGTTGGGTAGTTGAAGTCACCCAATATAATGGTATTTGGAGAGACCTTCATATTTTCCAGTGTTCTCAGGAAGGCCGAGTGGGGTTCCTGGGTTTGGGAGGGTGGTCTGTAGCAGGCTATAAACTGGAAGGCAGTTTTACCCACTGTTAGTTGCACATGGATAGTCTCTGATGCTTCATGCTGTGCCACCAACCTGGAGGTGTGGGTATCTTTGACGAATATTGATACTCCCCCTCCTTTTGTGGTTCAGTCCAAGTTTTGAGGCCGAAAAGCATGGTATGAGGTATAACCTGGTAGTGCTGGGGTGCTCTCGAGAGCCTTGAACCAGGTTTCTGTTACTGCACAGATATCGATGTTCTCCATGCTAAGGAGAGTTTTGAGTGCGTGCATCTTGAGGTTTAGACTTCTGGCGTTGAGTAGCATTACTCTTAGTTTCTTATCCCTTGTGATACCTATGGAGGTTGGTTTGTCTTTTGAGCCTTGCCTAAAAAAGGCACTATGGGGGTAGCAAGAGCCTTTGCCAATATCCGAAAGCCCAGGGTGACAGGTGCAAGCCATCCCTAGCAAAGCATCATGGCTTGTCGAGCATGTCATCCCAGGCTGACAGGCATTGGATCCCCTTTGAATGACACCAATACTTAAGCCAATTGTTGAAATTGATAATCTTGTCTTCATACTGTGGCATCATTCTTGGTGAGGGTAAGATGCTACTCAAGGTCAGGGTCATACCGGCCTGGGCTACATGCTCAGAGAGCTCCTCTATGTCTCTTTTCATGTAGTCCAGGGAGGTACATCTCAGGTCATTCACACCAGCATGGACAATGACTGAGTCATATTTGTACTTGCCTTGGAGTGACCTGAGTGCTTGTGTTATGTGGCGGATCCTAGCGCCCGACAGGCAGCTCACCATGACCTTCTCCTTGTTCAGCCTGGTGAGTGGGACGTCAGTGTGCCTGATGATAGAGTCACCTATTACAAGTGTATCAGGTGTGTTGTTTAACAACAAATGATCCTTTGTTCCATGTGACTTTCTTTTGTTACACCTTTGTTCTATTGCTATGATTGAGTTTTCTTCCAAATCACTATAAACTCTGTTGGTATCAATTCCAGTGCATAGTTTATACATCGTCAGAAGGCAAGTTATTGGTCTATAGTTTTTAGGATAGCTTGCAGGTTCGTTCTTAAAGAGGAGTATTCTTTTTCCTGTTGTTAACCAGGTTACCATCTGTTCAGGGACTGCATATAAATAATTCTTACTCATGGCTAAATCTTCGTGCAAAGATGTTAATACTTTTAGCCAGAAGGTAGGTACTGCATCTAGGCCTAGGATTTTCCAGTTAGGAGCGTTTCTTAATTTTATTTCAGTTTCTCTGGCCGTTTCTTCATCCCATTTCACATCTTTTACATTTGAACTTCTTATTCTTTCTTTTACTTCTTCTATCCATTCGAACTCCAAAAAAACCAAACAAACTGTGGAAAAACAAAATACACAAAGAAAGCACCAACGCAGAGTCCAACAATCCCACAACTGTGGTATATCCAGTAAATGTATATTTTCCAAAGATGCAGCAACTCAAATCTATGATGTTAGAACTTTAATTTATTCACAAGCACTTTCAGAAGGCTTTGTATCCTTCCTTCCTCAGACAAAACACTAAATTACAAAAATTGACCCGTTAAATATGGTCATAGTTAAATAATTAGTGACATCACAAATTAGATCAATGATTAAACAATATTATATAATTACTAAAAACTAAAAAGTGCCCAAGTGTTGTTCTAAAATCTCCTTTAAAAATTCTCAGTTGCTTACGCTATCTTAACCAACTAATTAATACGTTATACTAAATAACTGCCTACAACCCTTCCAAACGTGTTGATCCAAACTTTTTAACATAATGTTAAAAACGCTTAGCCTGTGTGTCTCATCTCAAATTACATTATGTTTCGCACACTAAAGATGTATGATGACCTTCATCTCCGTTTTCCAGGGGAACCATCAGTTATGTATTACTTAGTGATGAATTTTCTTAGGACGCTATGTTAAAGCACTAATCGTTAACATAAATAATAATCGCGTCTCAGTCATAATAAAGCTTATATGCTCGGATGTTTAATGAACATGATATAAAATATAATAATAGTACTAACACTAAAATGTTATCTATTTCATTCTAATTATGACCTATTAGTACATATTTATTTATTTTAAATCAATTGTACTTAAATAATAATATAATTATAATAATAATAAATAATAAATAGTGAATAAATTGATATGAATGTTAATAGTGTATAATTTGAGTGTAAATAAAATTATAATATTTAAAGCCTATTATCTAGCAATTAAAAACCAAAGTTTTTCTTCTTAGCTTCATAACCATTGTAAAAATGATAACAATATTAAAAAGTTGTGCAGCAAAAAATATTCTTATTTTATTTTTAAGTTTTTGAATTTTTAAAATTTTATTTCTAAAAAAGCATCTTATGTTTAAAAATCAAACATCAAACATATTAACAATGTTAAAAATTACCATGAATGGTATATTAACCATATCTTAAACCATAATGTTAAAAATAACACTAGTATTTTTTGCTGCACAACTTTTTAATATTGTTATCATTTTTACAATGGTTATGAAGCTAAGAAGAAAAACTTCGTTTTTTAATTGCTAGATAATAGGCTTTAAATATTATAATTTTATTTACACTCAAATTATACACTATTAACATTCATATCAATTTATTCACTATTTATTATTTATTATTATTATAATTATATTATTATTTAAGTACAATTGATTTAAAATAAATAAATATGTACTAATAGGTCATAATTAGAATGAAATAGATAACATTTTAGTGTTAGTACTATTATTATATTTTATATCATGTTCATTAAACATCCGAGCATATAAGCTTTATTATGACTGAGACGCGATTATTATTTATGTTAACGATTAGTGCTTTAACATAGCGTCCTAAGAAAATTCATCACTAAGTAATACATAACTGATGGTTCCCCTGGAAAACGGAGATGAAGGTCATCGTACATCTTTAGTGTGGGAAACATAATGTAATTTGAGATGAGACACACAGGCTAAGTGTTTTTAACATTATGTTAAAAAGTTTGGATCAACACGTTTGGAAGGGTTGTAGGCAGATATTTAGTATAACGTATTAATTAGTTGGTTAAGATAGCGTAAGCAACTGAGAATTTTTAAAGGAGATTTTAGAACAACACTTGGGCATTTTTTAGTTTTTAGTAATTATATAATATTGTTTAATCATTGATCTAATTTGTGATGTCACTAATTATTTAACTATGACCATATTTAATGGGTCGATTTTTGTAATTTAGTGTTTTGTCTGAGGAAGGAAGGATACAAAGCCTTCCGAAAGTGCTTGTGAATAAATTAAAGTTCTAACATCATAGATTTGAGTTGCTGCATCTTTGGAAAATATACATTTACTGGATATACCGCAGTTGTGGGATTGTTGGACTCTGCGTGGGTGCTTTCTTTGTGTATTTTCTTCTATCCATTCAGCAGCTTTATTATGTTCCACAGGATCTTCATAGATATTTCTCCTAAATGTATCTATTTCTTCTTTTTTGGTGGTGTTTCAATTCCTTTTGCCTTGTTTCCCAATTCTCTATAAAACTTTTTTGGGTCATCAATAAATAGCTTATCTTTTAATTTGCCTTTATATTTCTCTGCATAAAGTTTTTCTGCCTGTGGTGATATTTTTCGTTTATTGTTTGAAATAGTGCATGATAGATCCTGATCTGTTCTGATACTGTACATTGCTTTTATCATATCTATCTTTCTGAGTTTTCTGTTTATCTGTTCTCTCTTCTGTACTCTTCTAACAGTGACATTTCTTGTCTTAATTGCTTTATTGTTTTCTCTATTTGATACTTGCATGGTGGCATTTGATTTTCCCCTTTCCTTCCCTTACTGCCCTGTGTTTTTGTGGTAAGACTTTATCTGTTATTAGTTTAACTGTAGAGTAATATATCCTATTTACTTCTGTTATATCACATGAGTTTCTGTGAACAGGTCTGATTACTGTGTTCATTTGTTTTATCAGACTTCTAACATTTTGAGTCTTACTGACATTCTTTAGTCTGTTTCTTTCATTGATCTTAATATGGTTATCCATTTTGTTAAATCAAGCAAATCTTCCCTTAGATCATGTTCTTCTAAACTGAGGGTTCATTTTTTTGTTCTCCATTTCCTGCAGGCACTCTACAGAATGTTGCAAAGTATCTTCCTGTGCCATATTCTCTTCAATTATATCCTGTGTCATCAGTTGCACTTTCATATGGGAACTCACTGGCCTATCACTCCACAATATTGACTGAATCAGTTGCCATAGTTTCCTGGTTCTTCCCATGCTGGGCAACTCCAATTGAACTTGTATACTGGTTTCCCACTGAAGGCTCCAAAGTATTTTCATATGGCAACTGATCAGATGTCTCCTGCTTCACTGGTTCCTCCTAAATTTGGGCATTCATTTTTCTAGCCTGTTGTGCCATCAGAGTTAGATTTTCTACACTAAATCCTTCACTTCACAGGTAACTGGTAACCCCAGTTTCTATTTCTTTCACTTCTCCATTACTAACCCTTCTTTCCACTTTCCTTCTTTTTTCTTATTTTTTGTATTGCAAAATTTTCCATATCTGAATGCCTTTGCTTGTATTTCTCTTCAAATATCTTTGGTACATCTCCTTTTGTATAAATTCATTTTGTTTTCTCTTTTGCATAAATATTGCATCATATTAAATCTCTTTTTTTTCTTTCCCATGTCTATATTTCTTCTTCACATGTCTCCTGCTCCTCCTGTTTCTCCTTACTTGAGGGAGCAGCTCCTCCATCATGTTGTGAAATAACCAGTGTTAGAATTTCTACACTAAATTCTTCAATTTGCAGGCATTCCATAACTTCAGCTTCAATTTTTTAAATTCTTCTTTACTTAGCTTCTCTTCTATATTCACCTTTTGTGATCTTATTTTTTTGTATTGTGAAATTTTCCATATCTGGGTGCCTTTACCTATATTTCTGTTCACATATCTCTGGGGATGCTTTTTTGTATTGGCTTTCTCCTTTGCATAAATATAGCACCATATCAGATCTCTCTTTTCTTGCCCATGTACATATTTCTTTTTTATACCTTTCAAAAATCTCTACATTTTGTTCTTTATATTTTCGCATTTCCTCAATTGCTTTTTTTTCCAAATGGCCTAAGGTGTCTTGGTCCCTTTGTGTATGCTCCTCTGCTTACTGAATCTTTTTCTTACATTATTATGCACCCATATCCACCCCCCTTTTTCTTGTCAAAAAACTGTTCTAACTATTGCAATGGGCCCTTTGTTATAGTGTAATTGTTTTCAAATATTATTCAGAATAATCGCATGTGCATACACTGAGGGGTATCCATTCTCTGGATTACAGGATCATAAGATACACAATATAATTGCGGCAGAGGCCATATATATGTTGCCAATAAACACTGTTATGCTTTACCACCTTTTTAAGGATACTGATGTCTGTAATTTCTGGAGTAAATTTAAGGGTTATATGCATACATACATTTATACTTATAAATATTTCAAGCATGGGCAATAATGCCATTTTTGCCTGTCTATATGCAAAAACAGTTCTTCCCATAATAAGTATCCAGGCTGTTCTTAAAAATATCCAAATTAGTGCTTGCTTTAATATAATTTGGTAGTCTATTCCATGCATAAGCTACTCTCTCAGAGAACCAGTTAAACTTTTCATTCCTATAAAATCTTCTACATAGGTTGTCTGATAATTCTCTGCTACTTTTTGATAACCCCAAACTTTCCCAGAGATAGTTGTCTATAAATGCCCAATATATCTGAATAAAGTCTACTGTTAAATATCTATATGAGACACTGTACAAGTTCAAATAGTTTAGTCTTTCATAATTTAACATTTCAAACCCATGAATGCCCTTGATATATTTCTGTTATACTCTTTCCAGTTTACTCATGCTTGTTTTCTTATAAAGTTTCCATATTGTTGTTTCCTACTCAATTTTGGGTCTAATATAACCAACAAACAATGCCACCACCATTTCTGATTTACTTGACTTTATAAATCTTTTTACACAACCTATAGTTCTATAACTATCATTAACCAATTGGTTGATATGATTAGAAACACTCAGAGCTGGATGTACTCATATAACCAAGTCCTTAAATGAATCTTACAGTTTCATTTGTGTGCTGTATTATGTTTTTACCTTTCAGTTTATGCCTCTCAAACCTCATATGCTTAGATTTTGATGTATTCATCAACATATTATTATCCTGTGGCCAAATGATCAATTTAGTCAACTTCGTTTGCAGACATGTCCTACATATAACATAGTTTGCTCATTTTCAAATCATCTACATACCAATTGCAGAACACCACAGATGAAAACCATAGATCTGAAAGATACAATCAAAACAAGCAAGGGCCCATGACAGAGCCCTGTGTGACAGTAAGCTCAAATTTCACCTGTCCAATTGCTGTATGATTCTTGTCATGAGCAATTTGTAAGCCATGCTGCTGCCCATCTTATTAAGGGTACATCAACACCTATATGTTCTAATTTATTGATCAGTGTTTTGTATATGAACCTATCAAATACTGAAGTTAAATCTATATAAATGATATCCCCGCACAATTGTTCATTCATAGCCATTATTATATTGTTATAGAACATCATGTTGCAGGTTGTAATAGTTCTATTTTTAACATATAAATGCTGATACATTGATTCAAGTCCCAACCTTTCCAGTTCTGACAAATTTATCCAGTATAACCTTCACCATTATTTTTCTGTAACTTGGAAGTAAACTTATTAGTTTGTATGACTCTGGGTTTTTCCTACTTCCTTTGCCCTAAAAGACAGGTTCTCTGTATTTATATGACCTAGCAAACAGCAGATATAATGGCATTGTAAGTTCATACTGAAGTGCTCTCAGGTCATTAGTATGAATTTGGTCTGCTGTCTGTGCTTTGTTTGGATCCAGTTTGCATATTTCTTTTTCAATATAGTCTAATTTGAGTTCAGCATCTGAGGTTACCTGAATGTCACCAGAAAAAGTTTTTACCCCTTTTGTCATGCCAAACTGCTTTGCATAAGATTTTGTAACTATATCTATAATCTGTCTGAAAATAAATTTTATAATCTACATGCAGTTTATCTATTTATATATCTTTACTCCTACCACATCTTATGCGTCTATAAAATAGTTTTCTATTTTGCTATATATCTTTATTTTCTTCTAATTTTTCTTGATCTTATCTCGTACTATGTTTAAACTATTTGTCTGTCCAGCATGTTTATTTCAGTTTTCAAAGTCGTAGTTGAACCTCTTTTTCATTCCTTATATTTTTGTCTCTCACCATAATCGAGTATCTAGTTCTTATGGAAATATATCCTCCTGACTTTGTATGACTAAATCCTGATATTAAACTTTATTTTGATTTTTTTACATTCAAACAATTTTTCTTTCCAAATTTTTCACATTCCTTCTGCACTTTTTCCACCAAATGCTTCCTTCCAATTAGTTTTACATAGTGATTTTTTGACTGCATGACCTTTGTTATTAATCTGTTATGCATTGGTTTAAATTTCAGTCTGGCAGAATTATCTAACAAGAAATTAAATCTTTATAACCCCATCATCATTTCACATCAATGGTGGTAAAACTTGACTTGAAGTAACAGTAACAGTAACAGTAATTTCTTTAGGAACACAAACAATGTCTAGTATGTTCCTTTCCCTGGTAGGCTTTTTTACAATCTAAATCAATTGCTGCTCCTGAATATACATTGTAAATAATTTCATTACTAATGTTGTTGAACCCTTATTATTCCAGTTTGTTTCTGGTAAATGTAAGCCTCCAGCCACAATTATTGTCCCCCCTGTGTTTCATGCAAGAAATGCATGAATTCCTCCAGGTCATCCTCACTTGACATTAGTGGTCTGTACCCTCCAACAATTGTTATATGTTTCAGGGTTGTCTTTATTATCACAGTTAGACAAGCTACAGTACTGATGTTATTACCGAACTTGTAATAATCACTGATGTCATAACTATCTTGAATCTCTATCATAACACCTCCACCTGATTTTTGTTAGAATGTTTGTTACAGCAAAAACTGACAGAACTGGTTTCCAGTCATTGTTCTTTAAACATGTTTCACAAACAATAACAACATCACTTTTATGGGAATGAAACATTGTTTTCAATAAAAACACCATATTAATGCTCCTAGCATGAACTACCTTCAGAGATGCATCAAATGTTGCTGTCTGTAGACTCTTACATTTATGGCCTGAAAAAAAGCCTGCTTTGTGTTTGACAAATGCAGCAAAATATTTGCTGCAAAAATTTTCTTCCCAGATCTTGACAAGTGCACACCATCCTGTCTAAACATGTGTGCTCAAAATTAAGCTCAGATGCTCTACACATTTCCATTTTTTAAAACAGGATTTTTTTACATGTAGGTATTTACCCCAAAAATATTTTCATTTATGATGACCTGACTCTCCTTTCTATATATGATTTGTGAAAAATATGTCCTAGCACCTGTACAAGTTATACTATCTAAGAGGGCTGCAAGTTCCCTACTAACAGTCAGAGAGTCCTTGTGGGTGTGATCATTTGTACTAAGATGAATAAAAACAGATCTATACTTGCTTACATTAAGGCATACAAAGTCCTTTCTCGCATCTTCTATTTTTGCTCCTGGCAAGCATAACACTATTCAATGTTCATTATTTTCTCTGCAAATGTTAGTATCAGTTCCTCTTCTTGTTCTTTTGGCTGCTCCCGTTAGGGGTTGCCACAGCAGATCAACTGTTTCCATTTCTTCCTGTCATCTGCATCTTGCTCTGTCACACCAACCACCTGCATGTCCTCTATCAGTTCCTCTAAGAACTGAATCTCCAATTACGAGAATATCTTTTCTGATCAGATCTGAAGAATCTTCAACTTCTAATTCAATAATATCTGCTCAATCAATTGTTGTAAAGGAATAGCCTTCATCACCATGAGTCTTATTAGTACTACTGTTTTCATTGCTTATTATTTGTGCAGGCATGCAAATCTCATCCAGATGGATTTGTAAATCCACATTTGAGCCATATTATCAACATCTGTCTTACTCCTCTTTTTTCTTACAGTAATGTTCTCCATTTTCTCCACAATCAGTTTTGATTTCTTCCTTTTCACCTGCCCTTTTCCTCTTTTTTTCTACCTTCTCTTTTAAAAAAAAATGTGCCTTTTTTTCTTTAGAGTGGAAGATTTCTGGTAGAAAAAAAGTTATCATTCCCTGTGATCTGTGTGTTCCATAACAAAGCAGTGTCCTTTTTCTTACATATTCTCTTTACAGACATTTATCAGTTTCTTTTTCTTCCTTGTTATTTGTTTTGAATATCTTCCTTACTTTGTTTCCTTCTTTATGCTCTAAATCCTCAGATTGCTGAACACTTGTATCCAGAGTTCCAAAGTTGTCAGTCGTATTATCTTGTTCAGCAGGGCTTGAGTCATCTTTACTGACAACAGACATTTCCCTTCTTAAATGTGTTTTATTCACTCTTTGTTTAACATTATTCATCTCATCAGTCCAGTCATTAATATCTGTAACAACAATTCTCCAAGGCTTGGGGGTTGGCATAATGGGTAAGGTGTTTACCTCATAGACACAAGGTACAGAGTTTGACTCTTACCTTTGAGGGAAACTAATAATCATAAATCATACTATTGAAGGAGGTTACTGGGTTATCGACCTGGAGGTCATTTCAAGCCAAGCCATTTCATCCCAATGTAATAGCATAGATACTGTAGTCAATATCCAAGATTGTATTTAGTAATGACTGCTGATATCCAGGAGGGTTGTGGGTGCTATCCCTGGTACGAATTTACAGTTCCCCATCCACACTTCCAGGCTCCTTTTGAACACTGTCATAGAGGTGTTCTGCTTCAGATGTGAGAATTGAAATAACCCACATGAGCAGCTAGCTTAGTACTTACTTATGAACCTTTAGGGGTACACATCCAGTTGTCCAACATACATTTAAATGATGAATAGGAATCTCATTACTCAATCTGCAATGGCAGTTTATTGCAGAGCGGGGGAGAAAGGAGATACAGTATGATAAACTTGTTCCTCCATTTTGTTTTATTTATTTCCTGATGTGGGTTTACATCTCTGGATCTAGCATTGGTTGCACTGTTTGACTTACAGAGAAAAGGAAGGTCAGGGATCGCTGAATCTCTAAGGGCATGACAAGTGAGGAACAAATCTCCCCCTTGGGTGTCTATAAGACACAAGTATAGGGACAAGGCTTTTAGTCTGTTATGGTAACTAAGCTTTTTGAGAGAGAGATTTTTTTTTTTGGTAGAAACCTGTGTGGCTTTTCAAGTTTTTATTGGGCCTAATCAGATACATGCAAAAGGGTGTGTTATATTCAGTAATGGGTCTGGCCAAGCCAGGATATAAGGGATTAATTACTTTTTTGGATTTGGAAGAGATAGCCTTTGCAATTAGTAATGAAATATAGAAGGAGTTCCTGATTGCATGCTGTAGCCAAATAGGTTCATAGGTTCATAGGTAGGTACTAGGCTATTAACCCTAGGGCCTATATAAGCCTAGCCAAAAAGGTACCCTGGCTTTTGCCACCCAAGAAAATTATTTTCCTGTGCCTCTGTCGAGCAGAGCCACAGAAGTGATCCCTAGGGTGAATTTCCTATTTCCCATCCAATCATCAAGATTTTTCTTGAAGAGTGCTAATGAGCTCTGTTTGACATAGATAGGTAGTCTGTTCCATAGTATGGGTAGTCTCTGGGACAGGAATCTATCCCTCCAGCATGTTCTGTTTATTGTGGTGACAAGGTTTAGGTCCCTAGAGCATGTAGCTCAGAGGGATTGTGATTTCTTTAAGTGGAGCATGTCCAACAGCTCTGGGTTTGGCATAGCTTTGTATGTTAGGCAGAGATCGCCTCTGATTACGCGATATGCGACGGAGTAAAGCTGGAGTTTTTTTAGACGGTCTGCATAGGGCATCTGTTTGAGGCCAGTAATCCTCTTTGTGAGGTATTTCTGTGGCCTTTCCAGTTGTTGTAGATGTCTTGTGAGGTACATACCAAAAGGGGCATTGTACTCTATAATGGGTCTAATGAGTGATGAGTAGAGGGGAACAATTACCTATTTTTTTCTGGATGAGGAACCTTTTGTGATGAGGTGAGCCACGTAGAAGGATGTCTTGACCACTGTGGCAATGTGATTATCAAAGGAGAGACTACTGTCCACCTGTGTCTCAAGGTCTCTTATCACACTTTCAGCATTAAGTAAACTACCACTTATGTGGTAGTTCATGGGTACAGAGTTTTTATCAAAGGGGATGACAATACACTTTTTGGTATTGAGCTTCAGGCCATGGCTTTGACACCAGGCATCTGTCTCAGTGAGGCCCTTTTGTAGTATGTCCACATCGTTAGGAGTTTCGATTATGGCTCCTGATTTGCAGTCATCTGCAAACTTTGTTATCCAAAGACCTTCTGTGTTAGCCTGTACTTCAGAGAA
This sequence comes from Protopterus annectens, assembly GCF_019279795.1. NCBI lineage: Eukaryota > Metazoa > Chordata > Ceratodontiformes > Protopteridae > Protopterus > Protopterus annectens. Next base: position 781,658,318 of record NC_056725.1, on the reverse strand, counting down.
GTAGATACCAAACAGGAGAGGACCCAGGACTGAACCCTGTGGTACTCCACTTGTTACTGGTCTGAAGTCGGATTTAGAGTCTGCTACTTTCAAAGTATGGGTTCTGTCCATGAGCCAGTTGGCAACCCATCTTGTGACATATGGATTTATACCTAGTTTAGTGAGCTTATCTATAATTCCAGAGTGGGGGATGGTGTCGAAAGGCATGTCGAGATCTAGATAAGCTGTGTGAACCACCTTACCCTCATCTATGGCTTTGGTGACTGCTTCAAAAAAGTCAATCAGGTTTAGGAGACATGATCTGCCTTTTACAAACCCGAACTGGGTAGGGTCCAGAGTTTGGAGATTACCAATGTCTTTGTTTATGCGTTCCATGATGATATGTTCCATGGCCTTGCAGACCAGGCTCATCAGGCTAATGAGGCAGTAGCTCCCGGGGTCTGTCATGGCTCCCCCTTTGTGGAGTGGGATAACCATCATGGTGCGTCATTCAGTGGGCATAAAGCCTCAGGTGAGGCTATGATTGAACATGGTACTTAGGTAGGGTGCCAGTTCATTCTGTAGTTCATGAAGAACGCAGCCTGGGATATTGTCAGGTCCCATGGATGCTGTGTTCTTGGCTTTGGAGAGTGTGTTTTTTACCTGTGCAGCCGTGATTACAGGAACTTTGCATTGTTCCGGTATAGAGATGGGCCCTCTAGGGGGTGAGAGGGGGGTAAAGTTAGCACTGAACCTATCTGCCAGGATGTTGGCAATATCAGTTGGTTCTGTATATTTAGTGTCATTGTGCTGTAACTCAGAGCAGATCTGAGTGTTGCCATTGAGATTCCTGACATAGCTATAGAATGCTTTGTGCTTGTCTTTAGAGTCAGTGGCAATTTTGCTTTCATAACTAGTTTTGGAGCATTTTATGAGAGATCTCAGCTTCTTACTGAGGTTGACCAGGGAGTTCCTCCAGTCATGGGATTTTACTCTTTTTTGCAACAGTTTCTTTCTTCTGTTGTAGAGTTTGTTTATAGTAGGGGACCACCAGATTGGCTTCCTTTTTTTGGAGGATAACATATTGGTTCTGTTAGGGATAGCACGATCCATGCACTCGTGTAAGTACTTAAAAGTGCATTTGTGGTGTATTTAGCAGTGGTACCTCTATTGTCCATCTGCATGGGTGTCATGAAGTTTGCCACTTCTATCTTAAGAAGTGTGAAGTTGGCTTTGGAGAAGTTTTTTACGGTGGTTTCCCTAATTGGGGGTGAGGGCAGGATGTGGATGTCTAGGGTGATTAGCTTGTGGTCAGATAGTTTAACACTTCAGGATAATACAATGTTAGAGTCCAAAAATGAGAAGATAGAAAACTACAAAGTTAACAACAAATGCAATCTAGATGAACAATTATATTCAACACAGTATTCAAGTGATCACTATGAAGAGGCTGTGTTAACCAGGTAACCACATAGTGGATACAAGTACAAAAAATAGGGGGAGAGTATTGTAAGCATTTCTAGTGGTGGGAAATGAAGCAATAGAGAAGTGGAGTTTAGGCTGGATCATGGCAGGGGCAAGTCTTGGTGTTGAGAAGATGTAGTTTAAGTTCTTTTTTAAAGTGTTGTGGGTGGGTAATGGAGCGAATGTTTATAGGGAGTTTGTTCCAGGATTGGGCAACAGAGCATTTATAAAAAAATTTCCCCACATTTCTTTTTGGATGGTAAAGATATAAAAGTTGCTGGTTAGAGTTGTGTAGGGTTCGAGATGGGGAATAGGGGGATATGAGGGAGGATAAAGCAGGACATGAAGATGATTTGTATAGAATGGTGTGTAATATTTGAAATTGTGATAGCAAGCGTTGTTCAGGGAGTTCAAGCCATTGGAGGGCATTTAGAGCTAGGCAATGTTGAGAGTTATAAGGAGAGTTCATAAAGAATCAAGCTATTTTGTGGTAAGTTTGTTGAAGTCTGAGCATGGTTGTAGATTGAATATTAGTTAGAATTGGGGCAGCATATAGAAGGGAGGGAAGGAGAAGTGCCTGAGCCAGGGAGAGCCTAGCATTGGAGTTTAAGAATTTTTTTATTGCGATATAGTAGTCCTAGTTTATGATGAGGTTTTTTTTTATACAATGAAGTAAGTGAAGGTTAAACTTAAGTTAATTATCAATGATGACACCTAGGAGCTTTGTTTGAGGTTCCAGTTTTATGATAGTGTTATCGGAGGATGTAATAGTAAAAGTAGATTTGTGATGAGAGAGGGAATGGGAGAGAAAGAGCAAGAACTTAGTCTTTTTTGGTTTAAAAAGAAAATTATTGGATAACCATTTTTTGGTAGATAAGAAGGTATTTTGGGTTAGGGTAAAAAGTTTAGAGATATTGCTGGAGGTGGAGATAAGAGCAGAGTCGTCAGCATATTGGTTGAGGGAGGATTGTTGGCAGGATGTGTGTAATTCATTAGTGAATACATTAAACAGGAGGGGACCCAAGATGGAACCTTGTGGAACATCGGATGGTACTGGAATATAGAGGGAGCAGAATGAGAGCCTTTTGATGGATTGCTGCCTATGAGAGAGATAGCTAGAGAACTGGGTTAGGGAGGTAGGGTTGAGATCAATCAGTTTGGTTAGCAGTAAAGGGTGAGAGACTGTATTGAAAGCTTTGGCTAGGTCGAGGAAGAGACAGGAAATTAGTTGGGCCTCAGCGATAGCATGTGTAAATGATAGGAGTGCAGTAGTTGTGCTATGGTTAGGGTGGAAACCATGCTGAGTGGGAGTGATAAGGTTATGCTGGAGGAGATAGTTGAGAAGCTGTGAATGAATGCATTTTTCAAGTGTTTTAGAGAGAGGGGATAGGATGGGGATGAGTCTATAGTTAGATGGGTCAGTTGAGTTTCCTCCTTTATGGAAGGGGATTGTGAAAAAGGATTTCCAAATGCGAGGTACAGTGGCTTCTTGAACTGACCTGTTGATGAGAATTGATACCGAATGGGCTATAGATTCAGCAGATAGTTTGAGGAAGCTAGAGGGGAGATTATCTGTGGAGAGGGAGCAGGGTTTCAGTTTCAAAAGAAGTGTTTTGATGTAAGAAGTGGAAAGAGGTTGAAAGGAGAAGAGGTTTTTATTGAGTGGGTGCCATGAAAGTGTGTCTGAAACATGTGAAATTATATGCTGAAAAGAATACCAGTATTTTAATAAGAAACAAGGCAAGGACTAAACAAACCCACACAACATCTATAGATTTCTATACAGTTTCTTATGACTGTTGCTGAACATATCAAAAACTGTTTCACAACATCTTGTTGGGTTACATTGCAATGTGGTATAGTGAAGACTCTGTTTCATTGCTGACTGCTGTCCTGATTTCAGAGAGTCACCCCTAATTTGTTCTCTCTCTCCTAAAACTGGAAATTATTTGAAAATTTCTAATTTAACACTATCAGTATTTAAAACCTGTCCCTAATGGGAGGGCCTTGTCCCTATTTATTTTTGCTTTGTCTGCAACTCTGGAAGTAAAAGTTGAAAGGTAAAGAAATGCTTATGCTCCTTCCATGTTGTGAAATAAGAATAAATAAAACTGCTTAAGTAGGTGATATACTGTATTGTGAAGTGCTTTGTGTACCTGACCTAACCTTTGACAGTAACTTTGCCTGCTTGATTGCCTATGAATTGTGAAACCATGTCATTCAAGAAGAACCCAGGTACTTTAGCAGATTATTAGCATGGTCCTACTGCTGCAGCAGCACTATTCCTCCATTAGTGGCCATAACCTATGCCACACAATCAGCATTGTACAGATAATGGGATGAGTGACAGATGTTATTGTGTGTCATCCATGCGTAAACATACACGCCATGAACTCATAACCTCTGAGCCCTTGTAGTTGCCTTATGGTGCTGCAGGGTCAGTTGCAGATGTCTTGCACCAAATATTAAGCAAAGACTGTATTCTGCTCTGTGTCTGCTGCATTTCCAATTACATCTTGTGTAAACTCCTTTAAAATTTCTAACTCATATACAGTATTTTTAGCTGGCAAACGGATCTACTGCCAATGAAGCAGTTCAAGGATTTGTAACTAAAGCTGAAATATGTGAATACACTGTTTTGTCTTAGAGTGGCAAATTAAAATGCTGGTACTATCTTTTCCTGGACATCCAAGAAGGTAGGAAGTATGCATGTGAGATAGCAGAGCCAGTACTGACATATTCATGCACACATTACTGTGCTTATAAAAAAAAGTCAGAAAAAAAGCACAATGCTGTAGAATTCCTTACTTCAGAAAATTATATTTGTTATGAAATGGAATGCTTTTTATTTTGAATTACATGTAAGCCTTTGCCTAACTCCTACTGTAACCCTAACCCACAAACACTTACACAAACACACTAATATATCCTGCTACCTAACCCTATTCTAACCCTGACACACACATACATTCGCACAAACGTATGTCTTACTCTAACTCCTAACCCATACATACCTGCGTTCTCACACACACGCATGCACACACACACACACACACACACACACACACACACACACACACACACACACACACACACACACACACACACACACACTTACCTGTTTCTCACAAAGCATATTCCCACACACATTTGCTTTCTCTTCCATATACACAAACTACACTTCACTTCATTCTGTTGACCAAAACAGCATCTGACAAAATGGCATGAAGGCATGAAACTATATATATATATATATATATATATATAGTATACATATATATATATATATATATATATATATATATATATATATATATATATTTATATCCACACATATATATATATATATATATATATATATATATATATATCTATATATATATATATATAAATATATAGATATATATGTAGGGTCTATTTTATATAGTCGAGCGCTTAAATGTTCGAATCACTAAAGATCGAACTTTAGTGATCGAACATTTAAATGTTTGAATATATTAAAAAATTTAAAAAAAACCCTAAAAAAAGTAAAACTAAAGGGTGTAAGCAGGTGGTCAAGCCCCCCTGCACACCCCACATGGGGGGCTGCACCCCCCTCACCCCCGCTACTTAAATATACCAACTCCAAGATCGCACTACAGTGTAGGAAATGGGAAATTTTCCATTTCTGCACTGTAGCACACTGAAGTGCGATCTTGGAGTTGATATATTTAAGTAGCAGGGGGTGTGGGGGGGTGCAGGGGGGCTTGCCCTTTACTTTTACTTTTTTTGTTGTAAATATTAATTGTTAATATATTCGAACATTTAAAAGTTGAATCACTAAAGTTCGATCTTTACTGATTCGATCTTTTAAGCATTTGAATATATAAAATAGACCTACCCCCGGATTCACCAATCTTCCGTGCAGGACCAGTCTAGTGCTGCATGGAAGCGGCAGTTTAGGAGGAGGATGGTAGCATGCCAAGCATATTAATGAAGGCACACTGCCTGACCTCCTAATCCTACATGGAGCATGGACGAGTGCAGGGGGCATGTCTGAGAGCAGAGCCCACAGAATAAACATGCCCCTGCAAAGTAGAACAGCAGAAAATGTAAATAAATGAGCGAGACTGCTCATAGGTGTCCGCATATCCCTACCAACAGTCCCTCATGTGTACAACAGCAACAGGACATAAAAATAAAAAGCAGTAACCCTTGTATTTACTTCTAAAACTCTGAGTACAGCTAACTGTAGGTGCTCGAGTGTGCCCATTGCTTAGCTACAGTTAAAGCAGTTTAAAAGGCTGAAGAGGATAACAAGGAAGATGTATGCAAATGAAGCAGCACAGCAATAGCGTAATGGTCAGAGCATCCGCCTAACGAGGAGGCGTTCCCGGCACGAGTCTCACTGCAGCACATACCATTTTCCATGTGAAATCTGTATACGAACATTTATTTACATTTTATTGCTGTATAACCTACTAAATAACATTTAAATGTGAACAGGAGTACTGCATGAAATGCACATGTGAAGAGTCAGTACCATAATGAATAAGTCAGCAGTAAGTAGGCGTAAGCACAGATAAGCAGTAGTAAGCATATGTAAGCACTAGTAAGTATGTGCAAGTGCGTTTGGGTGGGGTGAAGCACCGCTGACACAGATTAAGCAAAGGAGATGCTAGCAGCGTGTAAGACACTGTGACCAGAAGTCAGCAGTGCTTACCTCTGCGCAAACCTGCTTACAACCGCTTGAAACTGCCTTAAGCACACCGTATCCAATGGCCTGTGTCACATGTGACTCTGTGTACACTAACGGAGTCAGTCGTAGGTATCGCAAAGCATACGTGGCACACAAGGTTGGCCGGTATGCACACGAAACATAGTATCCAGCAATACCAGTCAACCTTACCGAATATGTAGCTAAAGATTTAGAGGTATATGTGTTTTTATAAATACCCATAACGATATAGATATATACCTCCCCCTCTCTGTAGTACAAATGTATACATACATAAATAGACATATAAATAAATACTCACATATACATATATAAATATGCAGACACCCATACATCCACATGTCGTTAGATATATATACAGCAATATATATATATATATATATATATATATATATATATATATATATATATATTTATATTTATATGTGTATGTGTGTGTGTGTGCGTAGATATACACAGATATATATCTATGATAAGATACAGCACCTAAGAATGACATACGTTCACAGGCCATGCCAATGGAGGTGAGGGGCCTGAGCAAGAAACGTGTAACATGTAGCATGAACCTCCCCCGCCAGCTGAACAGGGGAAACATACAAACAAACTTACAAACAATGTAAACAATCCACTTCTCCCCAGACCACAGGCAGGCTACAACTGGGGGAGGGGGACAGTGGACCCAAAAAGGCTAATCTTGGAACAGAGACAGGAATTGTCTTATTATAGGAGGAAGCCCGTGTGATGACCTATCAAGGCAGGGTGTGTACATACCTAGACTACAAGGATGGGAAAACCTGATGACCCATGAGTCGAGACAACGTACGAGATGGGTCCTGTGAAGTGGAGAGTGGGCAGTGTGTAGTGGTGTGTTTAGACCCAACCTGAACCCAGAGTAAGGATGAGTGCTGTAGAGGAGGTGCAGGTGGGGGAACTATGGGTATGTAATTATGGGTTTAGGCATGCAGGTGTTTGCTGGAGTGGGTGTATTCAGACAGCCCCAGGGATATAAGCAATAGTGTTCATTGGGCAGCGCCACCACCCAAGGAGCAGCCACTCCCGCTACGAGTCCCACTGCAGCACAGTCTATTTTACATGGCAAAGAATGGTATAACCAGATGTAGATGCAAGTATATAGAGGTATGTATGTGTGTATATACCCATAACTACATGGAGATGTACCTCTCCCTCTCCATAGTACAAATGTATACATACATAGACAGAATATATATAAATACCCACATATAGATATATACATATACAGACACCCATACATCCATATGTCATTTTATATATATATATATATATATATATATATATATATATATATATGCATATCTATACATATATATATATATATATATATATATATATATATATATTATATATATATATATATAGATATGTGTGTATATAGATATGTGTGTATATAGATATGTAGCTATATATATATATATATATATATATATATATATATTACAAGCGTAACAAATAAAATGGACATACCCACCAAAGCAAATGTCTCTCCGCTGTCGTGAAGAAAAAATGTAATAAATCCAAAAATGATAAACATGGAGAGGCAACCAGTCGGCTCACTAAAATAATCCAGTCTTTGTTATAAACGTATAAAACTTCTTTTATTTTTGTGCACAGGTAAGTGCTTTCACCAAAGCTTCTTCAGACCTTAAAAACTTCCTGCCAAACAAACATTTCCTTTTATACTAATCATATGACCGTGCATCAATTAAACTGTTAACTTCCTTAAAAGGCCATTCATCATTCATCCAAGCTAAAATTAAAAACAAAAATTGTTCAAATAATAATACATATTCTGAATTAAATTTAGACCATAAAATATATAACGCTTTTTACATTCCTAGCTTATATAAATCCTACTTCACACATTTAAATGTTCAATAAAACATTTCAATTCTTGTAACACATTCGTGGATGGAATATATAATATCTAGTGTTTATCTATAATGTTCGACACTATCTATTTCATGAATCCTGATGCTCATGATAATATCTTGATCAATGATATTGATCTAACATGAATTGAAATAAAAACTGTGTATCCAATGAATACTGCTGAAAAATTTAACATCACTATCTGCTGGGTAACCAATGGCTGAATAAATGCAACATTACAATGTTACAACTTATCTTACCAACCAACAATGTTGCCCGGACTAGCTACTAATTCATATTTATGCATCAGATATCATAACCATTGCTACAATGAAATGTCACTCTGTATCTATTCACGAGTGTGGATATATGTACTTATTTTTTGCTCTGCTGAACAATTTGTGCACAAAAAAATAAATTAAAAATATATATATAATATCTATTTGTACAGTTACATATTTTGCTTGCTATGCCTCTTTCATATATAACTTGTCTATATAATGAGAAAATAAACAGGGTCATATTAAATCCAGGTCTAACCTGAATTATAATGAAAGGAAAGCCTTACAGAGACTACAGAAAGACCATACTATAGTCTTTAGACCAGCCGATAAAGGAGGACCACTGGTAGTAATGGACAAGATACAATACATAAGAGTGATGGAAGATATGTTGAAAGATACACGATATTACAGTACTATAGATAAAAGAGTAGTTGAGAATATAAAAATAAATATAACTCAAACTCTACGTGAGTTAATTAGTAGTAATAAGATTACTCACGAACTAGCAAAATTTTTAGAGGTAGAACATCCACTGATACCTGAGATACAAGGTATACCTAAGGTACACAAAAATCCGATAAATCCTCCCATGAGACCGATAGTCTCAAGGAGAGGATGGTGTACAGAAACATTCTCACTCTATATAGAGAAACAACTCAGGCCAGTGTTGAATAATAATAAGGTAGTATTAAAAGATACAAAACAGTTCCTTATGGATTTATATGAACATACCAGTATTACACCTATGCAAACGAACATGTTGTTTGTTACTTTGGATGTGCAATCATTATTTACAATCATTCCGAATGATTTAGGTATAGAATACATAAAAAGGTATTTAATTAAACACAGTGAATACAGTGAATCTAATATTCAACTTATAGGTTTATTCTTAGAGTTGGTGCTCATGAACAATGACTTTGTTTTCCTTAACACCTTCTACATTCAGAGTGAAGGCGTAGCTATGGGCACTTCTTGTGCCAATAGCTACACCAACATGTTCCTGGCATTGTGGGAAGAAGAATATTTATTTCAAGAGACCTGGTTTAAAGACCATGTGACCTTCTATCGTTGTTTTGTAGACGATGTCTTCCTCATTTGGGAAGGAGAGGAACAAAAGCTATATGAAAGTATTTCAAAAATGAATAAAATGACTGATTGTTTAAAATTTCTGTCTAATATCTCATATACAAAAGTAGAATACTTAGATGTATATGTTGAAAGGGTAATGGATACCTATATTAACATAGGGGTACACAGGAAGAAATGCTATAAAAATGCAATACTTCATAGACAAAGTATGCATCCACAATATGTATTTAACAACATAATTAAAGGACAAGCTATGAGAATATCCCGATTAAATGCTACAGAAGAGAGTTACAATGAGGAAATGGGTTTATTTAGAAATAGATTAGCTAAGCGTGGATATAAAGGCAAGGATATAGAAGAAAGTCTACGAGAAATGAATATGATGAGATTAGGCAGGGCAGCACCCTACTTTTCAGATAATACAAAAAACATGGACTACGAATACCTATGTTCTATGCAATATATAACCAAGATATAAAGAAAATAATCCAGCAACATTGGCATATTTTAACTACAGACGAAGATATAAGGAAACTAGTAGGGTTAAAATCAAGGTACCTATTTAAGAACAAACCAAATCTTAAAAGGCTGTTATGTCATCAAACAAGAGATTTTAGAACTAATGATCATAATGGGACTATCCCATGTGGAGGCTGTAGATATTGTCCATATATAGATGAGAGTTCAGAGTTTATACATCCAAACTCAGGAATTCGTCATTATTTTAAAGTCACAGCAGACTGTAATACTATGTCAGAAGTGCCTATCGTTTTATGTAGGCCAAACTGACCGGAAATTTCAAAATAGGATCAGAGAGCATTTATATGCCATAAGAATAAATTATGAAAATAATGCGTTAGTGAAACGTGCATATGGAAGGTCAAGATCATACTTTTAAATTCAAGGTGATAGATGTGTATATGCCTAGGATACGAGAAGGAAATATTAGAAATGCCACAGAAAATAAAGAGGTTAATTGGATAATTAAACTTAGAGCAGATAAAGGCAGGGGCTTAAACAAAAGAGCAACATTTAAACCAATCCTTAGGAATAGAAGGGTAATTATCAGAAAGTAGCAATAATTTGCATTAGAGTAAGATTTTACAACTATTGATGTACAAATTTATTAGACATATCATTAAGTTATATTGAGTGGCAATAGAATAACTACCACACCCCTACAAAAAATGTATAAGTTGAATAATTTTGATTGACATAAAGAAAAATTTGTTAAAAATTTTTATTTTTATTTTTCAATATTCGTTGGTCCTTGAAAATATCTTCATAAAGTAATTAGCTACTCTTTAATATAGCTTCAAGAACATCTTTTGAATAATGTCATCATAAAATTGTATATATGAAGCATCTGTTGGATGTTTGCAGATATATGCTTGTGTATATGGATTTGGAACATTTATTTAATTGCCTTTGTGCTTTCAAAAATCGATATTTAGAAATCCAGTGGCAATCAAGTTCTATCGAGTATTCTTTAGGCTAGCTGATTAAATGGAACATAATGTCAGCTAGTATCCATGTTAGTTCACATTTAAAGGCCATTATTATTTATATTAATATTTTGGCGTTTATAGCCCCTATGTTTGAAATAGACAATAAGGTTAAAATATGTTTCTATATTGATACATTAGGTTAATTGTTTGACAGATGTTAATGCAAGCTGATGTCCATGGTTATATAACTTTGATACATGTGGCGTTTCTTATGAAACAGCAATTTAGATAATTTGTGGCATGCCGAGCATATAACTATTTTTTTTGGGGCAGCTACATATGAGCATGATGCTCGTAAGTACTAAAATCGTCAGCACATATAGTTAGTTAGTCCCTTCCTGGCTGGAGAAGGTCTATGTGGACCACCCTAGGGATGTAAGCAATAGTGTGCATTGGGCAGAGCCGACGCCTAACGAGCAGCCACCCCCAGTACGAGTCCCACTGCAGCAAAGTCTAGTGTACATGGCAAAGGATGGTATAACCAGATGTGTTGCTGCAAACCCACTAAATGACACCAAAGAACACTTGGTCACAACAACCCACTGTAGGCATGTAAACCGAACTAATTGGCATCACAAGGTATTATTGCTGTCCAGACCTCTCAACTGTCCCTGATCTTCAGGGACGTCCCTGATATAGACTCCGAGTTTAGGTCTGTCCTTCTTAATCCCTCTGAAAACTAGTGATTGCTGAAGAAAAGGTGGTGAACTGCCCGTAATAAATAATGATAGTAATTCAGAGTTATAGACGTTTTACGTCAGAAAACCTATATTAATCCACATTCTCTTATTCTGCAAATGTTTCAGGTTAATAGTACAAATATTTAGAAAATGTCCCTGATTGTCCCTGAATATTTGAGGAGTTGTCCCTGATTCTGTTGAGATTTGTCTCTGATCACTTGAGAGCTATGCTGTCCTCACCCCCACCCAGCGGTTTGATTGTCCAGAACTACCCCCAAATGCAGAGTATATACATAGCTGTCACTGTAGAAGAAATGGCCAGCTGTGGAACTTCCCGTCAGCCATCCTGCTCATCCCTGGACATGTCCCCTACTAACAGCCCCTCTGTGTGTGCCAATAACACCACTTTACTATCGACCCCTTTTGCATTTGTAGTAATGTCCACAGTCACAAGTAGGTGACACCCTCCACACAACTATATTTGCAGAATCTGGAACCCCCAACCCAGGTGTATTACTACTGCTGTCCCAGTCTACACATGTAAATAACACCTGAAGGGAAAACCCAAGCACACTTGGATCACCACCTGGTGGAGTCCACCACCCCCCAACACTCCAGAACCCTACACCAAATACTGACACTGACACCTCCTTTCCTGCCTCGCATACATATCCCAACACCCTGCAAACCTGCACTACCGCTCCCCCACCAATCAGTCGAACGGCCTACTATACAGTTAAAATGTTCCCCCCTCCATCTACCCGCCTACACCTCCACTATTCACATCTACTCTACAACACAGGCATGGCATAACTAAACCTAACCCGAATACCTGAGTGTAGCCAAACCAGAAATGCTAAACTGGAATTCCACTTAACCTTATTACACTGATCTTCATGAACAGTCATACTTGACATGTACACCTGAATTAAGCATGTATAATACCGACATGTACATGAAGTAGCACAGGGGTATGTGGCAGCAAGTGGGAGTACACCTGTGTGGGCGGCGGTAAGCATTGCCTACACAGATTAAGCAAAGCAGAAGTTAACTGGTTTAAGAAACTGTAACCAGAGGTTAGTAGTGCTTACCATCGCGGAAACCTGCGTAGAACTGCTTTAAAGTGCCTTAATCATTCTTTACCCAATGGCCCATGTTCTGCCCAGCAACAAAATAAACTGCCTTTACAGGGCTCGAACTCAGGACCCTATACACTATAGTCACAGTAGCAACAACTAAGCCATCATAGCAATGCAGGTGAATGAGGTATCAGCAAACTAATCCTTACCACAGGAAAATCAACCCAAACTTGTGAACTGAAGTGTGAAGTGGTATAACCTGTTACATTACATAAATATGTGAACTGGAGTACTGCAGTAAGCATAGATGTGAGGTGTTATTGTAATAAAGTGTAAAAGTACCCAGATCCCTATACAGTGTATGTACACATGAATCATGGATACCAGACACATATATAACCTGCAATGAAGTATAAATCACTGTCAAAAGGCAAATATAGTACAAATTAACTATTAAGCAATGCTAGCCACAGCACAGCTCAAATTAGTAAGACCAAGCAATGTGTAGGGGAGCCAATCCAATCTGCCTAGTGGTATACCCCTTTAAGCACTGCTATCCTTAGGTAAGCAGGTATGCCCATAGCTTAGCCTTTTCAAACCTGGCCAATCATGAAAAAGTGCGGGTAATTGTCTGTATTTAAACCACACAGGCGGAAATACGTTCCATAACTGGTTGTAGCTTCCTACTGCAGGCAGAATGGCTAGTGTGTGTGAAGGCACTCATTTTAGAGCACAGCACTGGGACATTCAGGAGTCAAAACTCATGGTATGGTTTCTGGTAAAACACCATGAGGAGACAGAGACTACTGCAGAGCCAGTACCAGGGCTCGCACTATAAAACAGAGACTTGGGACTGTCTTGCCCATGACCTCACCAGTGTCACAGGTATCCCCCAGACTGGTGAACAGGTCAGGCACCACCATGCTGCCCTGAAGCAGTGGAGGGGGGATGTACTGGAACAGTGGATCCAGGAGTCTCAGCAAATGGCTATGTAGTTAAGAATTGCCTAGCTTGAGTATACTATGGATAGGTATGGCTAAATATCACTGTATTCCTCTGACAGCTGCAGATGAGTGGGTTGCGAACCAGCATGCCTATGATGCTAGGTTGCAAAGGCTGCGTTGTGAGGCAGGTTAGTATTTCTCTGCATGTACTGTCATAACAAATAAATATAAGAGCCTTAGAAAGTGTTGTACCAGTAGGAATAAATGTGTAATATTCTATGAATAAAGGTATAATCCCTGGAGTGCTTCTGTTTACTCTTCGTTCATATGTAGTTGAACTGTTGCATACTATAAATAGTAGTGTTGCATTAAGCAGTGTTACCCACACTGTGGTATGCAGATAAAATGTGTATAAAGTTCTGTATAACAATGTTGGAAGTGCCAAGAGGTCAGTCATATTGTACAAGTGAGGGAGACTTACATAGAAGGCAGTAGAAAGCTTCACATCAATTCCCTGATGGCACAGTGTACTGTGATGTTAACTATAATTTTGTTGTCACACACAGCAGGGGTTTGAATCCTGGGAGTGCTAGAAAGTTGTATGCATAATCATACCCCACAACTGTACAGATTTTGTTACAATGTTCAGATAGAAAGCTGTATGCATAATTACACCAATCTGCACAGATTTTGTTACAATGTTTAGATAGAAAGTTGTATGCATAATTACACCCAACAACTGTACAGAATTTGCTAGAATGTTCAGATAGAAAGTTGTATGTATATTCATACCTCACAACTGTTCCAGTCTATCCAGCATGTCCAGATAAATGACCCATATCACCAGCCTGGTAACCTGTTCCCCTTAAAAAGCAGTGTGATGATCCCATAAATGTAGGCAGCTGTTGACATATAACTGATAGTCAAATGTGTACATAGCCATAGAATGTATATGAAAACAAACCTGTCATTCTAGCACCTCACCCAAAGTGTATGACAGCAATACTTAACATATGTTGCATTAACACCTGCATCTTGTCACGCCTGTATGTAAGACACAGGACACGTATATAATAATCTATAAGCATACAAGTGTACAATATAAGGCCATTGGGTAGTGTAATAATACATGTAAGGTAAAGATCACTGCAGTGACGAAGAATGTTGTGAAAACTACGAGGATATATTAGTTGTTAATTGAACTCTCTCTCTCACCCCTACCATATGTGCAAAATAACCCAATGACACTCCTCAACTGGTATGTGTACACTCCAAACTTTTGTTGGGACATATGTCCTAATGGTTTATGCATATTCACATTTATTTCTATGCATGTGCCATGTTAATATACACCCATATTGGTAGCCTGTTGCCATCAATGAAACCTGCATGCTCTTGTAATGACCACTGTTGCTTCATATATGCATGTGTTCTGCTTGCTCTGCAACTGTGTTAAATCTGGTGTTTTGGATTAATGGCAATATCTATGCATGTTGTTATAACTAATCCTGAATGCTGTTGACTGTTACTGACCCATATCTGTCATACACCTGCTACAACATAGCTTATATGGGAAGGCCGGTCCCAGCAGACCCACCTGTCCCACCTCAGATGGCCATGGCACTGGGCACCAGCACATCTGGGGCCCAGCCTGGGACCTCCTCCTACGTGGGCCCTGTGCTACCTTCGGGTGGAACCACTGCAGGGGATGGGGCCCACCTCCCCCCTGGGAGCAGATGCAGAGGGTAATCTGTCACAAGTCAACATGTCTGGGCTGTGATGCATAGTGAGCTCGATCTGGAGTTTCGAGACCGGCTATGCCAGCTTGAGGGCCGAGTGGCACAATTAGAGGTTGAGCCTGCCCCTCATACACAGCCCCCAGCACAGCCACCTTTGGGGCCATGAAGGTGCAGTGGTGACTGCCCATGGGTGGGGACCTCAGTCCCACTGTTCCCATTTGGGGGCTCATGGGCTTGCGACTTCCAAACACCCCTCCCCGTCCAAGGTGTTTACCCACCACATGTGTCATATCCCACCCCTGTATGCATCTTGTTTATCTTGTCTGTTAACCTACCCAACCTACCTCCCCAATTATACCTACTACCCCTCCCCAACATCCCACTCTCACTTGAAAAAAAAAGGGCAATCTGTTCCCACAAAAAATCACACCCCATACATAGCTGTCCATTTCGCACACATGTCCACTGGACACATGTAATCTGGTCTAATTGGCATCACAATGAATGTATGTTGTCCTCACCCATCTCCTAGGGGTTTGAGGCTCCAAATCTACCTCCAAATTCAGTGTATATGCACAGCTGTTGCTGTAGAAGAAATGGGCAGCTATGGACCTTTCCTACACCATTCCTGCACATGCCTAGCTATTTCCCCTAATGTCTTACCCTCTTTGTGCCCCTTTTTTACCACTTTCCTATCAACCCTTTTTTCTTTTCTTTTAAAGAAATAGCGCGTGGGGTAAGCGGGAGTAGGCACCTTTAAGCAGCAGTAAGCAGGTTTGAGCTTGTTTGCATGGTGGTAAGCTATGCTTACACAGGTTAAGCAATTTAAAAGCTAACAGACTATGAGAAACTGTAACCAGAGGTTAGCAGTGCTTAGCTCCACGCAAATCCGCGTACAACTGCTTTACAGTGCCTTACTCGCTCTGTATCCAACGGCCCATGTTCTGCCCAGCAACAAAATAAACTGCCTCTGTAAGGCTCAAATCCAGGACCCTGCACTCCATACAGAAAGTGATTTACCACTAAGCCATGACAGATACGAAGACATTCAATGTTTTGGGAAACATATCATCCAGTCCTGTCATGCAACAGTACAGAGAATGTATACCAACAACTAGATGTCTGTGTGTGTAATGATATTAATAACTAAACAGATGCAACATATCTATATATGTATATGTATATATATATATATATATATATATATATATATATATATATATATATATATTTTTTTTTTCCCTAACACTATATACATATATATCAATATATATGCATATATATATATATATATACATGCATATGCCTAAATCGACACATATATGTGTCTACACCTATATGTCTACATATACACAGCAGGTTACATATGTGTACGCAGATATATATCGATGTAGGTATATATGGACATAGTTTTATATATATATATATATATATATATATATATATATATATATATATATATATGTATATAGATATATATATATATATATATATATATATATACATATATATATATATATATATATATATATATATATATATATATATACATATATATCGGTATATATGGCCATACATCTGTAGATAGCAATGGCAGATTAACAAATACACATATGTCCACATGTACCGTAAATGGGGTTGAGAGGCCCCACACACTATATGTCTCATACAAATAGGCATCCCCCCACAGCCAAACATGTGCTCCCTGCAATACACTACCAAGTATAGTCTGCCTGCCATAGGACATGTAATATGTGGAAGCCATCAACATCCCCAGGATACATATACGCAGACACAGATATGCAGATACAGATATACACTCAAAACTTTGAATGTTCTAATATCGACCCCTATTCAGCGAAAGCTGAAAACATCGAACATACAGAACAGCAAATTTTTTCCTAGGGAAAAAATTTGCTGTTCTAAAACACATACACACAACACAAGCACATCAAACAAACACAAGCAATTCACACACATACACCTAAAATCTTACACCTAACCCTACACTAAACTATACACACACCACTAACTATCCACTTATCTTAACCCAAACCCTAACCCGAAGCTCTGTCACTATTGCACACTCACCTACCCCACCCTAACCCTCACGTCCACACAATCGCACACTTACCTGACCTGCGCCCTAACCCTAACTCACCTAACCCTCATGTCCGCACAATTGCACACATACCTAACCCGCACCCTAACCCTAACTAACCTAACCCACACTCAGTCACACACTTACCTGAACCCGACCCGTAACTTTCCACCACAGTGCTGAAAATACCGAAGCAACAGAAATGGACAATCAAATTCTTTCCCTAGGAAATAATTTGGTTTTCTGTTGCTTCGATATTTTCAGCTTTCACTGAGTAGGGGTTGATATAAGAGCATTCAAAGTTTTGAAACTTCGATGTTCTAATATAGACCCTATATATATATATATATATATATATATATATATATATATATATATATATATATATAAATATATATATATATATATGCACACACACATGTGACTACACATACACATGCAGATATATGTACAGTATGATACATATGTAGAAGGTGCACACAATATGGAACAGCCACTATGCCTACAGTTAACACCTGAACAACTGGACATTGTAGGGCCACCCATAGAAATGTCAATCTTTGCCTGCAAAATATACCCATAGAAAGGTCATAGAAAAGACGTCACACACAGGTTTGCAGAAATGGGAAACCTTTAATCGTGTACTATTAGAGTTCTATATGCCATGTCATATAGCTGTTCAGACACTGACAACCATATAAACAGAGAACTGCAACTGTGAAACAGTTACAGTAATACAGTAGTCTGGAAAGGTTCACAACTTTTGCTGTCCAGCCCATGCACTTCAAACTGTACATTAGTGAAGACAGACTGGGCCACAGGATACCAAACAATCAACAGTATGTACTGCAGGTGTGTAGTTCAGCAGCCTCTATCTACACTCTGTACAAACTCAATAGGTGTTAAAGACGTTATGTGATCAAATGGGTTGTAACTGGTACATAACAAGGCATAACTGACAACATCATGAGCACACAGACAAACAGAACAGTCTGTATGGCAGGAGGCAGTAGGCTTGCAGTACCCCAGTTCATGTCAGTAATGTAAATATAGGTGAAGTATACGGTATTGTACATCCAGATACTTTGCGGCAGCTCACCCCTGATACCCCCACATTTTGTAACAGCCTATGTCATTTATGGTGCTCCCCACCTAGACTCAATAATACAAGCCCATATACTACTGTTGCAGACACTGGCCTCTGGAGTGCATAAGGGCACACATGTATTGTGTAAGTGACGCCCACACATATATGTCCCCAGCCCCGCTGTATGTGTGGGGGATACAACAGCAGTGGACTATTGGCAGCAATGGCAGTGTGATATACTCACAGCCCACTACAGAACAACCCCCAACAGCATGACATATGTACAAAGCTTGGTATGTAGATGGAGGAGAGAGGCTGGAACACAGGCACATATGTGGAACAGTGCTGCCACATACTAAGCAAGGTACTGGTGTTACAGGATAGTCTGCAAGGTACCCTTAGTCAGGGAATTGAGGTTAGAAACATAAATGGATGTAGCCATGTACTGATAGCATGCAGCACACATGCTGCCAGTGTAATATCTGACACAGGACCTGTGTGGTGGACGGACAACACATGATAGGCATACCTCTGTCCAGCAAGAGGATAGGCCCACAGTAGTAAGCTATGCAGACAGACTACATTCCAAGGTAAACTAATATGTACACACACACACACACACACACACACACACACACACACACACACACACACACACACACACACACTGTAACACCAGTAATATACAAAGCATATCACATCCCTACTCATAGTCTGTCTGTAGTTCCTGATCCTCCTACAAATATGTGGCTGCCCTGAGTGTGCAGGTTCTCCTGTAAGTGGTATTGCTACCTGCTGTCTGTAACACTGATGCCCACACACAGGAAGGATTTCCATCACACAGGAAATGTAAAGGGACCACGCCCACATGATGTAGGGATTCATAGTGGGTGGTTGCCATGGCGGTGGTAATTGGAAGTACTACACGTGTAATCATATACATATATCTATCTGGATAAGTATATGTACATATATTTCCACCATATGTCCTGGACATGGAGTGTAGCCCTACCCCAGCCCCTATAGTCCCAAAGTTGTAGTGCAAGGCGATGTCAGGTATGTATAGCAGGTATATTACTAGACTATTGCTACTGTCATTGGGATTGTCTTCAAAGACATGGTGCATGTGGAAGGTCGAATTTGCTTATGACATATGTGCCATTGGCTACTGACAGACATCCTAAGGAAATCATTGTAAAGTACCGCCGCTAGCATGTAATGTTCCTGTGGAGTGCAGCAGAGATATTGGCCAATATATGTGGAACTTCGGACACACAATGTACAGACCATAGGTATACACATAATCCCTTAGTGCACAACATGTGTACCAGGCCTGACAATATGGATGTAGACAGCCATGTAGATGGGTATAACACATAACGACTGGTACACATATGCCACCATAGGTTCTGGATTCACACACTCCTGTCTGGCATGACACATAATGACTGCTGGTACAGGGGGGTGCCATGGACACATACTACCCACTAGATATTGGCATACATCTGTACAGCATCCCACTGCTCTGTCTGACATACATGACATTTAAGGGAGGCCCGGCAGTGGTACATCTGGCAAGTATCTGCACATGACATCTCACTGGGTAAGTACACTAAGCTGCTAGGCATGTAACAATGCACTGTGCAGGCTACAGGCAGACTGGCACAACACTGGCCTACATCTCATATGGGGGACTGCACATGTACCTCATATATAGCAGGCTCAACAGCCATGTCACAGCACAGGGTAAGATACACCTGTGTGAAAGTGCATAACCACAACCAATGTGAACACAGCCACAGCCACATATGGTAAGCTAGCATAATATTACAGTATATGTACTATCTGTTCTACACCATCCTCATATGTGCCTCTCACAGAATGACCCTACATATACTGGGCTGCTACACAGTTTGGTCTGATGGCTGTCTGTGGTATGGGACATGTGTGTATGGCCCTACAAACATGTATGCCAAAATGGTACCATACAGTGGGGCAGCATGTAACATCAGATAGAAGAAGAGCTAGAACAATGACATCCACCACAGTCTGTACACAGGCTAAAGTACATATTAACAATACACACACTGCTGACATTCACCATCACTACACAGACATCAGTACTGTACAAACATCCACAGAATGTCCAAGTTATGTCATGAAATATAACCCCTACTGTACATGACATGTGTAGCAATCTGACATATCACTGGCTTGTTATCAGATATGATGACACTATTTATGGTGTACAGCACATATGCACCACTTCATGCACGACATATGTACAAAGGTTGACAGAGGTGTGGCTGACAGAACATGCACAGGGCCAGTATAGACATGTTGCTGTGATAACCTCATAAATGTACCATTGTAACAGGGTTTGTTGCAACATATGTCCTATGAGGGATATGAAGTCAGTAACTGCCACAGCCTTCACCATCTACAGACTGCAATCCTCACACTACCTTCTGCATTCTGCAGATAGATGCACCGTGGCTAACACATGAAACCAAAGCCACAACACTGCCCAGTCTGCAGATAACCCTGCAGACGGGGAGTCCTCATATACATGGAACTGACACAGCAGGTATTGCGACATGTATGACAGGCATATCCAGACAAACACTGTTAAACCAACATTACTCCAAATGCAGTATAGTGGCACTTACAGTCTGTAGTTAGGTCAGGCACATCCCTCTCCTGTTTGTTGCCCTCTTTCCACAGTGTATATTGTTAGAGGTAAATCCCCAATCCATCTGAGATGCTGTTTGCCAAACAACAGATCTAGTTCCTGCTCACAGTGACATAAAAAGGCCAAGACTACCATGATGATCCCAGGTATTGGAGTGTGTTTCCATGCAATTGGCTATGGGAATGTTACCACAGGTGTTCCACATACAATCAGCTAGGGGAGGGCTGCAATTCATGCAGAGGCCATCAGCTGATCATGAGCATCACTTAAAATACACATGCTGCCTAAGCAAAGCAGGTGTGGGTCTCCACATCCACCAGAGAGGGAGTGGGGGAGGCAGACAGAGGCAAATACATGTCAGGGAGGATTGGGAGAGTAAAATTGAAGCATGCTTGTGTCACACACCTACCAGAACAGGGTATCAAACCCCCAACAGCTATGTAGTGCTATCACAGTTCGATGCAGTTATTGGATGCGCCACATGGGTTACCTGCTGTGGAGCACTCAGAACATATATGTGATGGTGAGTGACATCTGCAACAGGGATACGGTAGATATACTGTAGGTGACATACAAGTGCCTATCTGCATGAACAGGTGCCAGGGTCAACACAGGCACACTCACACAGGGAAGCACACACATTGGCACACTTGGCAGGGCCAGGAGTGCAACTCATCACTAATGGGATTGCCACAACACATCAATGTGCAGGTATCACATGCACCACATGGGTCATACGGCGGTCGTATGGGCAAAGAGTATGAGGAAGTGTCAGACATCAGACAGCATGCTTCACTGTGCCCTGGGGGGTTGTAGTGAGTGTGGATGTGGACATACGCACCATACAACACACACACAAACACACAGGGTGCCAGTTTTGACATGCATGGATGCTGTCTGCATGGGTGTGTGGTGGTCAACAGTGCCAGCAGGCTATACAAGGATAGGCGATGGGTATACCTTGGCATCAGGCCACATGACAATGGTCTGCATTGTGGCTCAGGCCTGCAGTTTCTGCATTTGCCCACACAGGTGGGTATTGCATCCCCCATCCAGTCACCTGGGTGACTATTTTGTGTGGCCAATGATGTGCATCACTTGCCACGTATGTGTTCCTTAGTCCATGACATGGATGGTGTCTAGGATTTGCACACCTCCCACATGCATGTACAGTGACATGTGGAACTGTACCTGGGGTGTCTGGCCCACGTTGTGAACACAGATTATCATCAGATGTGCCAGTCTTGCCCACCTGTGGCAGGAACTGGTAATGGGCATCAGGTTTACCCTGCACCTACGTTGATAGCATGCTAACAGCATTCCCTGATGTCAGTGTCATCTGTCCATACAGGGCATGCTGTCAAGCATGGTATGTCCATTGTGAGTCACATGTGAAGGCACAGTGGGGTTGCTAACTGTGATTGGCTGGCCTTGATGTCACATGTATGGGTATGGCTTTGCACCTCAGCCTCTCAGCTAATTTACATCTGTTATCCCTGTATGGTTGACATTGTGATATATAGTAAGGCCACCATAAATGAAATAAGCAAACCCCCCTCCACATTGCCCACAAGTGTCACATACTCACAACCACCTCTACACAGAATACAAGTTACAAACACACACACACCCCTGTCATGTCTGGGAGTAGAACCCTTACCTAGCTAGTTTACTACACTACAGCACTACGCAGTTATAGTACATGCCATGGACATTACTGAAGTACATCTTCCCCAAAGGTGTATTTCACAATGAATTATATCAGCAGGATTACCAAACTAGGGCATGTCAACTGTACTGCGAGTGACTAGCCTAAAATACATTGCTCCCTACACAAATCATGAGACACACACAAAACATCCACAACTGACATGTGTGGGTATAGAACCCTTGACCAAGGTCTATATCATACTATAGCATGGAGCTGTTACAGGACACACCACAGGGATTACAAGAGAAACCCTTCCCCAAAGGTGTATTTCACAATGACTGACATAACCAGGATTGCCAAAGTAGGGCATTTGTAATGTACTGCGAGTGAGTAGCCTATAATGCATTGCTCCGTACACAGACATTGAAACACACACAAAACATCCAGAACCGCCATGGATGAAGATGGAACCCTACCACCATTCTAAATCACACTACAGCAGTGCATAGTTACAGGATGCGCTACAGAGATCACTGAGCTACAACCTTCACAGAGGTGTATTTCTAAGGGGTGGCATCAGCAGCCTTGCCAGCATTGAGTATATGAATTCTAAGGAGTGTGAGTACCTAAAAAGCATTGTTCGCTACTCAGTCAGGCACACACACACACACACACACACACACACACACACACACACACACACACACACACAGTTGGCAAGTCTGGAGTTAGAACACCTACCTATCTACTTCATTACACTACAGCAGTACGCAGTTACAGCACGCACTATGGAGATTACTGGGTTATGAATGTCTCAGAGGTATATTTCTAGGTAAGGGACATCAGCAGCCTTGCCAAAGTTGAGTATATGATTTGTACGGGGTGTGAGTACCCTAAAAAGCATCGCTCTCTACTCAGTGAGACACACACACGCACATTCACACACAAACACAGTTGGCAAGTCTGGGGTTAAAACACCTACCTAACTACTTTATCACACTACAGCAGTACACAGCTACAGGATGCGCTACGGTGATTATTGGGCTATAATCTTACCAGAGGTGTATTTCTAGGTGAGTGACATCAGCAGCCTTGCCAAAGCTGAGTATATGAATTGTACGGAGTGTGAGTAGCCCAGAAAGCATTGTTCTCTACTCAGTCAGACACACACACAGATTCACACGCAAACACATAGTTTTCAGGTCTGGGGTTAGAACACCTACCTACATACTTTATCACACTACAGCAGTACACAGTTACAGGACGCACTACGTGGGTTACTGGGAGATGACTTTCCCAGAGGTGTATTTCTAGATGAGTGACATCAACAGCCTTGCCAAAGTTGAGTATATGAATTGTACGGAGTATGAGTAGCCTAAAAAGTATTTCTCTCTACACAGTCAGAGACAGGCAGACATGCACATAAACACACACTCACACAATTGCCAAGTGTGGGGTTAGAACTACTACCTAACTAGTTTATCACTACAGCAGTACACAGTTATGGGACGCACAATGGAGATTACTAAGCTACAGCTCTCCCAAAGGTGTATTTCACTTTGGATGACCTCAGCAGGCTTGTCATAATACTGCTATGGAGAGGGCAGTGTGTGCATGGGCCATAACCCATTCATGTAAGGGTTGACATGCCACATGTGGGCACACACGGGGTCATATGTCACAGGTGCGTGTATACAGCTAATAGATGACTACTTCCTTGTACAGTCATGTTGCACAGCTGGCACGTGTGCCACATAGTCTGTCATTATGACAGATACTGGTGGCTAGTATCTGCAGTGAGTAACATCCGCACCTCATGTGTTTGGGGCCCTTTGGCTGGGTTCTGGGTGGGACAGGCCAGGATGGCTCCTTGTCATGGTCACCCTCTTCCACACATCTATGTCGGTCTACCTTTGGCTTATTATAGTGTGTTGTCCTTACATATATGTCTGTATTCCTATCCACTGTGTTTGCAAGGCAGGAGTGGTGCATACTGACATGTGTCTGCACTAAGAACTGCGACTGCCAGATATGTCTGGTCCACTGGTGTTTGCAGACATGGCCTTCATGTGTTTAAGTGTGTGAGCATGCCCAGTATGACCTTTCAGTATGTTGTTGACTGACATTGCCTTCATTCCTCTAAGTGTGTGAGCATGCCCAGTATGGCCATCTGTATTGCATGTGTGGATCAAGTCCACTTAGTTTGTACTGCGGTGCTGACCTTTGTGTTGTACACCGACAGGTAGCATGCTGTGTCTGCAGGGTATCCAGTGGTCATTTGGCATTGACTGTTGCTACATTACTGCATAGCGGGGGGGCACTTGACTGTTTCTACTGTTCTACACAGGAGTAGGGGGGCACACCTGACTGCTACTATAAGTGCACGTTGGATAGGGGGGCACACCTGACACTTGTACACTGTAGTGGTATGTCAGGTACTCCATTTCAGTCTGTAGCCTTACCTATCCTGCTGGCTAGAGGCATACCAGTGTACTACAGATCTTAGCTTTAATTACCTACATATTAGTTTCTGCCTTCCTAGCCTTCACAACTTACATCCAACTGCCTGGCCTGCTGTAGTCTGTCTGTGTAGGCCTGGCAGAGGGGTTACCCATAGGGCTCATTGAGAGGCCATAGTGCAGCATTTGTTTGTATTTGTCTACACCTGTCCTGCTGGCTGAGACTGTTGTTGGGTATTTGAACCTTCCTGACTGGCATGTGTGGCTCTTATGGAGACACATGTCACTCAGCCCATTTCTTGCAGTGGGTTTTGTCACCCTGTGTAGTACTGGCTACTATGGTGACTCCAGTTTATGTTACAAATGTCACGGTGCCACTATGGGTGTCGACTGTCTGCTGCCTTAACATTTGGCCACCCTATTCCCTTGCATGCTCACATCCATACCATAGCTACAGGTAACAACACATTCTACTCCATTTGGCAATTAGTAGGTTGATTGACTTACCTTGAGGATGTGCCAGAATTGAGAATGGTGCTGGAGGGCTGCCTATGTCAGATGCACATAGTACACTCCCTATACATGGTTGGGCATAGGTATTGTCATGTTTGGCATCCCTTTTACTGTCTGTGCAAGTCAGAGGGAGGTGTCATTCCCTGGGTCCCTACTGTGTCAATACATATGCTATGTGTTGCCTCTTTGCCAAGACCATGGCATACTGGGAACGCCCCCTTCTTCCTACTGGGGCAGGCTCAGGTTGTTCCAATGCTGTGTCACTCTGTGCCTGTACAGGCCTTGGCATTGGTGGGGGGCTGTGTGGCCCAGCCCCATGGTGTTCCTGCTGCAGCTGTTTCTGCAGAATCATATTGTGTAGCATAGCACATACCATAACAATTTGGGTACATGTAGCTGGTGAATACTGCAAGGCTCCACCGGATGTGTCCAGACACCGGAACTGTGATATGAGCATCCCAAACACATGTTCTATTATATGTCTGGCCTGTGCGTGTGCCTCATTATGGCATTGTTGTTCAGATGTGTCTGCATTTCTGATGGGTGTCAACAGCCATGGCTCCAGTGGGTACCCAGCATCCCCCACTAGGTGACCGTAGGGGATGTCCACAGTGGCAAATCTGTGGTAGAGCTGCATCAGATGCCATATGTGTGAATCGTCATAGCTTCCAGGGCAGCCAGCACACACATTCATTATAATGCCCAGGGCATCACATACAACCTGGCAGTTGATGGAGGGGATGCCCCTGCGGTTGATGTAGGCCCTACCTTGCTCACCAGGTGGTACTTTGATGCATAAGTGCATGCAGTCTATAGCAACCACTACCCCCAGGGTATTCTGCTATTTGGTGGAAGAGATGCATATTGCTGGTCAACACCTCACGTGTGTTGAGGAAATATACTTGCTCACTGGCATGTGCTGACATGGCATCCAGGAACTGATGCCTGTGAGATGCCCATGATATCCCCAGTTATGCTTTGTGAAGTACCTGTGGCTAGTATACCTAGGCCTACACATATCTTGGTATTCACTGGGATGGGTTCCCCTTGGCCAGTTCTCTGTCCACCCTATAGCGCTTCACTATCTCCAGCTCATGTAGCCCCTGGTAGGTTTCCCTGGGTCTGTACATTCTTCTCTGTCTTCTCACTGTGGGTTGTTTGGCAGCATTCACATCTGCACCACCCTCAGCCTCTTGCACATGTTGTTCTGCCTGCTGCAGCCCTTCTCATTTTATAGGTTTGTTTGTTAAAATTTCCCTGCTTGTATACACTGGTGGTGTAGAGTGTGGAAAAAACAGAGGGGAAGGTGTTTGCTTAGTTTATAGTAGTGTTCTGGGGCTGGGCTGTCTGCTGCCTGTGTAATTAGCTGATTCTGATACATTTCACCTGTCAGCTCAGCTAGTTCTCCTTGATTACCTTCCTACTGCTGTTTTCCCTTCCCATTGCCTCCCTGTTCAAATGTGCACGGAGCTGCTATTTCCTAGTTTAACTTCTTTTTTCTTTCTGTAAAACTTGGTGCGTGGTGCGCATACCCGCTTACACTTTGTAAGGGGTGCTAGGCAGGTTTAGACACACCCCTAGCTTAGCTGTGCTAAGCTAGGAGCAATCCCGAGCCACAGGGCTCCAATCCACTTACAGTATGCCTGACACCCCCCCATGATGTCGCCTACATCCTAGTCTTGCACCCAGCTATTTATACTCTTACAATCTTGGGACCTGCCTCATACCCTGGGGAAAACTGGGATTCACTATCCTTCACCTCATTTGCATAGGATTGCCTGCTAATGCATAATTACATGTCCCACACTGAGCCTCCCCCCTTAGCAACCATTACTCACTGGCCAGGCTGTCTTCTGCATGCCATTGACTTGTATGGCAAACTACTACTTTTAGTTAGAATGCTTATTTTGCTTTATTTTATTATTTTCCCCCGATTGGGTTTGCGATCCACTGCCCTATGCTTCAACGGACGTGATCGGCAGACATTTCATAAAAGTTGTATTTTGTACATGTGGCATTGTTTGCAATGCCAATGGCCTTCTACTTGGCCATTGGCATGCTTCCTCAATGCTATGCAGCCTTTATTTGGAACTGTCATAGCTCTGTTTTGCAGTTTGCAATACCGTACTCGGTTACTAACCAATTACATTTCTGCATATTATGCTAGTCCTGCACACCCGGATTTCTGCTTCCTGGATGGCAAATTTACCTCATTTGCATGTTTTTTACCTGCAAATGGGGTTATTTGCATACGGGGGCTGGGGACTTGCAGCACTAGTGCTACAGCTCTCGCGCACTTCAGACGTGCAGGTATGTGGATCGCTCGGCCGCCATATTAGCAATATTTCATCTAACACTAATCATGCACGCTGTGCAAGCTTTTGAGAATCCGGGGACCTATAAATATCTATATATAACAAAAAATACACCGAGGTACCACACAATAGCGTCTTTAATAACACAAAAAAAAATAAGAACAGTGGTGAGCGCTTTCACAAAACTAATTGCTTCATCAGACAAGAAAATAAAACACTCCATTGCTTATATACAGATGGAATCATTGACTCAATCCCTGATGTCATAGGTCAATTAAGGCATTAAAGCTATATAAAACTTCTAAATGTAGAGAAAGCTACATATAGAGAAAACTGCATATAAAAGACACATATAAAATACACATATAAAATATCATGATAAATGCATATAAAAACTGCATGCAAAAACTATATACAAAACTATTGGTAAAAGACCTAAGTAATGTGCATAGATGTAAACTCCATAAATACTGTAGCTATGAAAAACATAGATAAAAATAAGGCTAAAAAGGCTAAAAATCTGGATCTAGTCATAAAATCTATCTACAATATGTATGTATAAATAAAAGTAGTCTATGTCTCTAAAATATGAATAAATATAAATATAAATATAAATATAAGTGTAATGGGTGTATGAGGTGCCTAAAATTAAACATGTTTGAGGCGTCTTGCTTTCAAGAAAGGAACCAAGGAAGTAGAGCCATTAAGGCCTGGATATTTATCTGCATTCAATTTAATGATCAAGTATTTCTGATACCATTTGACTTGCTTATATGCAGTAAACCCATCAGTTCAGACACATACACACACGCAAATGCACACAGAAGCATGTGCATGAACACACATACACAGACACACACACACACACACACACACACACACACACACACACACACACACACACACACACACACAAAAACACAGGTATGGGTATGATAAATTAAATGCCTGCACACTGTAGGTTTAAGGGACTGAGTTTCATGATAAGTCTTCATACCAGGAGTTATGAAATCAGCTTCCATTTACTATGATCATCATACAACAAGACCCCAACATGTTCCATTCATCCTTTTTTTTACTGTTTCCCATTATTTTTCATAATTTTCTGAATTTGATTTACATGGTCTGTGTTGGATTTTATGAATGGGCTCATGAATGGTTGTCTACTCTTCTTCTTTTCTGTTTGCAACTTTTAACCCTGTGCCTGGTGACCATCAAGTCTCCACTTGCATTTTGGTAGGTTATTAAATATTTTAGGTAGCAATGAAGTAGATTTTGAGATAATAGTGATACTATATTATTATTTGTAAGGTATTACAAACAAAGAATGCTGACAGGGATAAATCCAGTCATTGTATAAAACACAAATATCAGTAAACATGAGCAAGAACCATGAAGATGCAGAGAGCATAAAATAAAAAGCTTTATTTAACTACAAGTGCTTTTGCACTAAAAATAAAGTGCTTTCTCAAGTCAACAGTAATGCTGTCTACTGGTTGGCTGTATACAACTGTCATTTTTGTTTTAGTATTTTAGTTCAATTTTTTGTCTTCTATTTCAATTAAATGTTATGTTTAAAGTTTTATTTTATACTGGGGAAGTTATTTTTTTGATTTTAGAGTGTCTATTATTGATGTATGTGTGAAGATAGGTGAAGGCTTCCAGCCTAGCTAGATAGAATTTTGTAGATAATTCTGTCATGTGTAAATATTAATGTAAGCCACAGGCTTGTTATCTTAAATGTGAACAGACTGTATTGGATGTTGAACTGAAAAAAAATGTAACAACAGTGCACTCTGCTGTAAGAAAGCTGATAAGTCAATCATTGTGAAATTCTTTGATCTAAAACTCGGAGCCGAGATGTCTAGAGGGAGGCATTCTGCCTATTGTTTTGAGGACAGAGTTAATGGCTAGAATTTATACATATAATTTATTTTATTGCTCTGGCTTCCTGACCAGCTGGAAGATCAAAAGGGCTATTAACTTCTGAGTTTCTGTTAGCCTGGGAACCAGAAAGAAATGATGTAATCTGAAATGAATCAGTGTACTGTGTTATCATTTTAAGGACAGAAAGACTGAGAGCATTTAAGCATTTGTCCTGAGAACATCCAGCTCACCAGCACTCTGCCTGTGTTCTATATGTGAGTTTATTTTTAGAACTGTATTTTCTCTTAGAAATAGCTAGGAAATGGAAGATTAGACTAAGTGTTTTTTTTTGTTGATGTCAGAACTATTCTACTGTATTATTTTAAGCATTTTCCTGCGATCTCTGAACTCTTGACTAGCACTGTGTAGTAAGAAGGATTGTCTTGTATTTTTATTATTAAATATTTTTAAACCTTCCAACTGTGGCTGTTTTGTGTAGAGATAGTTTAAGCTCTAAGAGTACATTGAATTTATTTAGTGATGTTGTACAAAGCCACTCCAGTAGCCTTGCTGTTTAGTCACAGTTACTATTTGGATAATAATATTGCACAGTATAATTGGACACCCTTTCATAAGGGCTTTTAGTAGCTGATAAATGGTGGCAGTGATTTATACCGTATAGTCTGGTTAAAAGTGGCACAGCTGGAGAACCTGTGCCAGCCTGCCCCAGGAGTGTCTGTGTGGTTGTATATAACTCATCTCAAAGTGTGTGTGTGTCAGCTACTTGGGCAGGGACACGAAGCACTGGTTGGACAGAGAGGGTGCTGGACGTTTTAGCTTGCCCACTAGGCTGAGATCTTGACCCTATAGCTGTGCCAGTGGGGAGTCTTACTGGGGACCTGGAGAGAAAGGGAGAAACCAGCCCTAGACTGACTGGGATCTCTGTGTGCTCTTAAGGGAAATTGTAATTTACTGTGTGTGCATTTATTATCCTTTCCCTATATGGATGCCCCTCACTGGTTTTAGTGGTGAGGATTGAGACTCCTTGATTGCTGGGCCAGTGCACAGGTGTCACAGTGTGCATAAGTGCGAATGTGACTAACATACTGTGATTTGTTAATGTGTTTGAATGGTTGATATGTGTGGAGCGATAATAAATGATGGTGCACATAGGACTGTTTATATTCCTAGAACTGGCAAGCAATAAAATGCATAACTCTGAGGCAGTTTTGAGAACGTGGGAGAAATAGTTAAAGCTGTGTATAGAAGTTTTTGGTTAATTAATGAATAAAAGGGCAGGGCTATATTTTGCAGGTATATGGTTGTAGCCTATTTAGTAAAAGCATTGTTAACAGAAGAGAAAATGAGTAGTGTTTTACATATAGGGGGCAGAATTTATATAGTTCTTATGGTTTCATAGCTGGGCACAAATGGCAGATGACCAAATGATTAAACTGATGGAAAAAGTATGCAGATTAGTAAGCAAACAATAAAGACAAACAAATCAGGCATTATTGCACTAAGAAAACAGACTGTTTATTAAATTGGTTTGTATTTGATTTGCAATTAGTAAATTCATATTTTTTTTAGATTTTTGATATAAAATAGTTAATGTTTCATAGTTGCTGTAGGGTATGCAATTATTGTTGGAAGATATATTTTATATCCAGTATCTATATATATATATATTATTTACTGTGAGTAGTTAATGTCTATATATACACATACACAAACACAGCACACACTCACACACACACACACACACACACACACACACACACACACACACACACACACACACACACACGTACACCGGGTTTTTCATATATACATGCACACTAACAGATGGGCTAAATTCATACATGCTCACACAAAGGCATATGCAGAGGTAAAGACAGAGTCATAAACATATACATAGAAAAACACACACATACACACACATATGCACATATGTGCAGACACACACTGCAGTTACAACCCGTTTCTTTACTGTCTTTACCTCGGATGTTCCATTGTCATTGTCGCTCATCCCTCTCTAACACAGATGACAAGGAGGTGAGGTATTGTGTTTAGATGCTTTAATACATAGAAACACATCAGGATGGATAGCAGCATCATAAAATATAAATGAACTGATTAACAAACAGACCTTACAGACATACATGCTTACATCTCAACAGCTTACTACAAAATGGCAGTCAGGCTTGCACATGCTCAGTATTTATACACTTGTGCAAGCTCTTGGATAGCTTCTTAAAATACATACACACACATTGATCTACATCATTCCTCTTAAAAAGATTCCCCTTAGTAAAAAACAACATTGGAGGTAGAAATGCATTATCATAGACATTAGAAACAAACACAATGTTTATGTCCAAGTTGCCATGTATCTATTACACGGTCTGGTGATATGATTGGATCTGGTAACATAACAATCTGAACTGAATTTAGCAACAGGGACAGTCTTCTTTGAGCAACTCTTATCAGGAACTTCTGGATTCTTCACAGGAACGGGAATGTTCTGTGGAACTGGAACACCAGACAACTCACTCTGAGATAAAGAGTCTTTCTCACAAGCTATGTGCTGTGGTATAGGCTTGGATACAGGCATCAAATGTTTCCAATTCCACCTAAACTGTGCTCCTTGTGATTCCACAATGTACAATCTTGGCTCTGGGCAAATATTCTTCACAACTCCAATCCAATCATAACCTTTGGACATTTGCATCCTTACCACTTGTACTTCTTGTAATGGATTGAGCAGTTCGCTGGTGTTATCGTAGTAGGACTTCTGGGTTAAATGCTTCTTCAACAGATTGGTTTTCACTGACCTGTTGTTCTTGACACATGGAACCAACAATTGACTGCTGATTTGTAATGTGGTTTTGGTTTGGCTTGACAGAAGTCTCTGAGCAGGTGAACCAAGATGTTTGTCACGAGGAATGTTTCTATGATTCAAGAGATTCAGGAAAACATCACTATTGTCTCAGTTTGACTTCTCTAGTAACTGTTTTGCACTTTGAACTGCACATTCTGCCAAACCGTTTGACTGTAGATACTCTGGGCTACTCGTGATATGAGTAAAGTCTCATACCTTGGCAAATATTTTGAACTGTTGGTGTGTAAACTGTGTGCCATTGTCAGAAATAACTTTGTGCTGAGTACCTTGGACTGCAAAATGATGCTTCATCTTAGTAATGACAGTACTGGATGCTAGATTAGGAAGTAGGTCAATCTCGAGCCAATTGGAGTAAGAGTCTACTAACACCAAGTAATGCTGATCATTCCATTTGAAAATGTTGGTGGCTACTGTTGACCAAGATAGTTCAGGAATTTGGTTTAGCTGAAGTGGTTCCTTCTGTTGATGTGAATTAGTACTATTACACACAGAACAAGATGAAAGTGCTCTCTCAATGTCTTGTTACATAGAAGGCCAAAATACTAGTCCTCTTGCCCTTCTTTTGGTATAGGTGACCACAATGCAAGACAGTAATGTACTCTTGTTGCAAGGACTTTGGAATAATTACTTTTGGATCTTTCATAATGATACCTTTGTCAGACAAAATCTCATCTCTGTATGGAAAATAAGGTTGCAGTTCTTAAGGTAAACTAGATTGTGTTGATGGCCATTCTTGACTGATAAAGTGGTTAAGCCTTTGTAAAACTGGATCTGTGGCTGTGTGATCTCTCAACTAATTAAGATGTGTGGAAGTAAAATTTCTCACTTCCATGACTTCAAAATCAAGGTTATCATTTTCATGCTGTTCAGTGGCATTTCTGGGTGATCTGGACAATGTATCAGCAAGATAAAGAAGCTTGCCTTTTTTGTAGATGAGAGTGAAATTAGACTTTTGCAATCTCAGCATCATACATTGCATCTGGCTGGAGCTGAATGCATAGCTTTTCTCAAGATAGTGACTAGAGGTTGGTGGTCTGTTTCGATCTGGATAGGTCTACCATAAACACAATTGTGGAACTTCAAACATGCAAACACAATTGCCAAAAGCTCTTTCTCGATTTGAACATACTGCATTTCAATTTGGGCAAGAGATCTGGATGCACAGGCAACAGGTTGACCCTGTTGTAGAATGACTACACCAAGGCCAAATTTAGAAGCATCACATGAAAGAGTAACTGACTGGTGAACATCATAATATCTGAGAGTTGGTGCACTGGCAATTCTCTGTTTCAGGATATCAAATGCTCTTTGGTGTTGCTCTGACCAAGACCATGATACATCTTTACGTGTCAACTGTCTGAGTGGTGTTGAAAACTGGCTTAAGTCTGGAATTAACTTGCCTAGATAGTTAAGCATGCCAAGAAAATGTTGCAGGACTTGAACATTGTCTGGCGCTGGCATCTCAAGAACAGCTGTTTGCTTAGAAGGGTCTGTTTGTAGGCCTGAGCTGGTATATAAATGACCAACATAAGTAATCTGTTGTAGCCTGAATTTGCATTTCTGTGGATTGAGCTTAAGATTCACTTGACGTGCTCTTTCCAGAACTTTTCCCAGGTTTCTGTCATGCTCAATTTCACGATTACCTCCGACTAGTATATGGTTGACTATAATAGCACAAGCATACCCAGAAAAAATTTGCTCCATTGCTCATTGAAAGACTTCACTTGCAGAATTTATCCCAAACGGCATTCTCAAAAATCTGTACCTGCCAAACAGAGTACTGAATGTAGTGAGCAATGATAATTTATTGAAAAGCTGAATTTTCCAAAATGAACTGTTTGCATCTGAGACAGAAAAAACAGTAGCATTTGGCATCAGAGCTGCAACTTCTTCAACTATATGCATTGGATAATGAGGTCCTTTTAGTGCTTTGTTCAAATCTCATGGATCAATACATATTCTGATGTCATCTGAGCTTTTCTTATCAGCTAACACCATGGAAGATACCCATTCAGTAGGAGCAGACGAACTAACTAGACAAATCATACCTTGTTAACACTATTTTATCTAACTTGGCTTTGACTCTGTCCTGCATGGCTAATGAAACATTTCAAGTTGGCTTGATAACTGGACTGACATCTGGGTATAACTTCATAGAGTACACAACTGGACACTTCCCTAGTTTGTCTTTGAAAAAATCAGTATAGGTAGAAAAAATGTACTGGGTGAAATTAGAGTAGTGGTCTTTTAAGCTAACATGATGGACTTCCTTATTAAATGAAAGCAGTCCCATTTTCAAACTGTCTCTGAGCCCTAATAATGACTGGACGTGGCTTTTGACCCCATAAAATAATAAGTTGTAGCTGCTTCCAGCAGACTAACATGAATGAGACTTCAGTCTGAATTTCTTCACCGCAATAAGCAACAAGCTTTGCTCACCTTGCCAAATAAAGCCTTTCACCATGACACACTCCAGCAAATGTTGCTGCTGACATAACATTGCATTTGGAACCTGTATCAGCTTTGAGCTCTGTGGGTTTTCCATTTATCCAAACAGTCCAAAATACTCCATTCTTTGCCCTTAAATCTACTGCATTGACTGTTTTATGAAGCACTGACACCATCAACATAAAGAGTAGGGTTGCAGCTTTCTAATTGATCAATTTGTTTCTTAAAATGTTCCCATTTAATGAATGAATGTGGGCTTTTTGATTTGCAAAACCTTTTGAAATTATTCCATTTATTGCATTTGTGGTACTGCTGACCAAAAGCTAAACATTTCTCCCTTTTAGATCCATGATTTCCACCTATGACAGTTGGCAATGAAACTGAGTAAGCACGAACCCCCACCCTTATGCTTGTTTGCTGGCTCACTCTTGTGCTTCACAGAAACTGTGCAAACTCTAGAATTTGCTGGAAAGCTCCAGGGTTTACCACTGAGTGCTGCAGGGGCTACAGTTGCTGCCATGTGCTTGAGCCTGTTTCTTTTAACTACATGCTGCATACTATCAACATGAGCTCTAGAAGTTACTAGAGGCATGCATCTTTTATTTGTAAGAATATTTGTGTGCTTTTCTGTGAGCTCCTATATCTGACAAATCTCAATGGCCTTATTCAAAGTTAAATCACTGTCATGAAAAAAAATCTTTCTCACAGTATTATCTTTAATAATACACACAAGTCTGTCTTTTATCAGCTCATCCTTTAAATCAGCAAATCTGGATGTTTTAGTCTTATTTCTCAAGTCAGTTATATATGTTGCAAATGTTTCACCAGGCTTTTGATCCCTTGTGTAAAATAAGTGCCTTTCCATTGTAATTAGGTTCTTAACCTTGAATTTTTCTTCTGCTCTTTCTTCCTCTCTCCTTGCACTTTACTAAAAAAAAAATAAATAAATACACTTTATGCATCGTCGCTTAGTTAGGGTTAAACTATTCCCAGAGCCATAAAGTCTTCTCTTCAAATGTTCCCTTAGAACTAGCCAGTTTTTTAGTTTTAGCACTCAAATCTGTTTCTTTGAGCTCAGCACTTGTTCAGAACTCATAAGCACTAAGTAAGCTACAAATTACAACAGCACTCAACTTTCCTCACTTGTCTAGAGGAAAACAGTTTTTAGTATTTAATAAATAAGTACCTATCCAGGCATGTCTGAGGGTCAGCTCCTGGTGTTTTCTCCTGTCTACCTGATAAATCTGGGCATCTTGGGGCAATGCAGCAATTGCCTCATGTACACAGAAAACTCTCTCCTCCTACCACCCAACACTACAACCTGTGAGAGATGTACTTATATAGCTAAACTGGAAGCAAAGCTCTCTTCACCCAAGACTGGACTAGACAGTCAAGAGGAGAAGATAAACACTTGTACCATACCACACACATCACCTAGTCCCTCAAAACCTACACCACCAAAACAGACACATAGAAACACAAAACACACACCTACATTCACGGAGGCTCTCAATAAAAATCTGCTCAAGCAACAGAGACCTCCAAAGCAGAAACTCAAGCAACTTCCACTCCCCAGCACAACCCAAATGACACATAGCTCACAAACTCAGTTTGCCACTCAACCACAGCCCATAAGGCATAACAACGTACCCAACACTCTAGTCATAGGTGACTCTATAGTCAGGCACACTGATGTTCCACTCTCCATGCTAAACAAGTAGAAAGTTACTGTCAGCTGCCTGTTGTGTGCCAGGATCCACCACATAATGCACACACTCAGGTCACTCCACAACAAGTACAAATATGACTCTGTCATTGTCCATGTTGGTGTGAATGACCTGAGACATACCTCCCTGGACTACATGAAAAGAGACATGGAGAAGCTCTCTGATCTTGTAGCCCAGGCAGGTATGACCCTAGCCCCGAGTAGCTTCCTGCCATCATTCAGAATGATGCCACATACAAGGACAAAATGATTGACTTCAACAATTGGCTAAGCTTCTGGTGTCATTCTAAAGGGATCCAGTATCTGTCTGCCTAGGATGACATGATCGACAGACCACAATGCTTTGCCAGAGATGGCCTGCACCTATCGCCCTTCAGATTCCGGATACTGGCTAAAGCTCTTGTAACCCCTATAGTGCCTTTTTTAGGCAAGGTTCAAATGACAAATTCACCACCATAACAGGTACAAGCAAGCAAAATCTGAGGGTAATGCTACTCAATGCTAAACGTCTAAACCTCAAAATGCATTCACTCGAGGCACTCCTTAAAATGGAGAACGTCAACATGTGTGCAGTGACAGAGACCTGGTTCAAGGCTCCAGAGAGCAACCCTGCATTGCCAGGCTATAATTCATACTACATCTTTCGGCCACCTAACCTGGGCCGAAACACTAAAGGTGGAGGAGTGTCCATATTCATTAAGGATATCCAGGCTAGTTGGTCAGCATAATGCATCCGAGATTATCCAAGTGCAACTAACTCTGGGCAAGATCGCAATCCAAATTGTAACTTGCTACAAATCCCCCACCATGCCCCAGGATTCTCACTCCTCATTTCTTGATACACTGGAAAATATTAGGGTACAACCCAATACCCTAATAATGGGTGATTTCAACTACTCCACCATTAACTTGGAAAACTACTCATGTACCAACTCTTTAGCGCAATATTTTCAGAAATTCATAAATTCCAATGCCTTGGATCAACTTATTCACACCCCACCAGGGGCAGCAATATCCTAGACCTGGTCATTACCAACATGGGCAACCGGTGTTCCACACCAGAGGTCAATTCCTTGTTGGTCAGATCTGACCACAAGCTAATCATCCTAGACATCCATATCCCGCCCCCACCCACCATTAGGGAAACCACCATAAAAAATTTCTCCAAAGCCAACCTCACACTTCTTAAGACAAAAGTGGCAAACTTCACGACACCCATGCAGATGGACAATAGAGGTATGACTGCTGAATCCTACACAAATGCACTTTATAAGCACTTACATGGTTGCATGGATCATGCTATCCCTAACAGAATCAAGATGCTATCCTTCAAAAAAAGGAAGCCAATCTGGTGGTCCCCTGCCATAAACAAACTCTACAACAGAAGAAAGAAACTGTTACAAAAAAAGAGTAAAATCCCATGATTGGGGGAACTCCCTGGTCAGCCTCAGTAAGAAGCTGAGATCCCTCATAAAATCCTCCAAAGCTAGTTACAAAAAATTGCCACAGATTCTAAAGACAACCACAAAGCATTCTATAGCTATGTCAAGTATCTCAATGGCAACACTCAGATCTGCTCTGAGTTACAGCACAATGGCACTAAATATACAGAACCAACTGATATTGCCAACATCCTGGCAGATAGGTTCAGTGCTAACTTTACCCCCCTCTCACCCCCTAAAGGGCCCATCTCTATACCGGATGAATGCAAAGTTCCTGTAATCATGGTTGCACAGGTAAAAACCACACTCTCCAAAGCCAAGAACACAACATCCATGAGACCTGACAACATCCCAGGCTGCATTTTACATGAACTACAGAATGAACTGACACCCCACCTAAGTACCATGTTCAATCATAGCCTCACCTCAGGCTTTGTGACCACTGAATGGCACACACCGATGGTTATCTCACCCCACAAAGGGGGATCCACCACGTACCCTGGGAACTACTGCCCCATTAGCCTGACAAGCCTGGTCTGCAAGGCCATGGAACGTATCATCATGGAACTTATAAACAAAGACATTGGTAATCTCCAAACTCTGGACCCCACCCAGTTCGGGTTTGTAAAAGGCAGATCATGCCTCCTAAACCTGATAGAATTCTTTGAAGCAGTCACCAAAGCCGTAGATGAGGGTAAGGTGGTTCACACAGCCTATCTAGATCTCACCAAGGCTTTTAACATCATCCCTCACTCTGGAATTTTAGATAAACTCACTAAACTAGGTATAAATCCCTATGTCACAAGATGGTTTGCCAACTGGCTCACTGACAGAACCCACAATGTGAAAGTAGCAGACTCCAAATCTGACTTCAGACCAGTGACAAGTGGAGTACCACAGGGTTCAGTACTCAGTCCTCTCCTGTTTAGTATCTACTTTTCTGAAATACAGGCTAACACAGAAGGTCTTTGGCTAATGAAGTTCACAGATGACTGCAAACTAGGAGCCATAACTGAAACTCTTAACAATGTGGGCATCCTACAAAAGGGCCTCACTGAGACAGATGCCTGGTGTCAAAGCCATGGCCTCAAGCTCAATGCCAAAAGATGCATTGTCATCCCCTTTGGTAAAAACTCTGTACCCATGAGCTACCGCATAGGTGGTAGTCTACTTAACACCGAAAGTGTGATAAGAGACCTTGGTACACAGGTAGACAGTAGTCTCTCCTTTGATAATAACATCACCACAGTAGTCAGGAAATCCTTCTAATTGGCACACCTTATCACAAAAGGTTCTTCATCCAGGAAAAAAGAGGTAATTGTTCCCCTCTACTCATCACTCATTAGACTCATTATAGAATACAACGCCCCTTTTGGTATGTACCTCACAAGACATCTACAACAACTGGAAAGTTCACAGAAATACCTTACAAAGAGGATTACCGGCCTCAAACAGATGCCTTATGCAGACCATCTAAAAAAAACTCCAGCTTTACTCTGTTGCATATCACCTACTCAGAGGCGATCTCTGCCTAACATACAAAGCTATGTCAAACCCAGAGCTGTTGGACATGCTCCACTTAAAGAAATCCCAATCACTCCGAGCTACATGCTCTGGGGACCTAAACCTTGTCACCACAATAAACAGAACATGCTGGAGGGATAGATTCCTGTCCCAGAGACTTCCCATACTCTGGAACAAACTACCTATCTATATCAAACAAAGCTCCTCATTAGCACTCTTCAAGAAAAATCTTAATGATTGGATGGGAAATAGGAAATTCACCCCAGGGATCACCTCGGTGGCTCTGCTTGACAGGGGCACAGGAAAATAATTTCCTTGGGTGGCGAAAGCCAGGGTACCTTTTTGGCTAGGCTTATATAGGCCTTAGGGCCAATAGCCTAGTACCTACTTATGAACCTATGAACCTATTTGTCTGAGGATACAAAACAGCAGGAAATGTGTTACACAAAACCAAATTAAAAGAGAGAAAAAACAGTTCCAGTGGAACGCTGGAGTAGTATTTGAAGATAGTCACACCAATGTGCTGAATAAAATAATAGTTTATTTGTTTAAGCGCACTTTCGTCTTGTGAATCCAAGACTTCATCAGAAAACCTTTTTTTTATTTTATTCAGCACATTGGTGTGACTATCTTCAAATACTACTCGAGTGTTCCACTGGAACTATTTTTTCTCTTACGTTTTAAGCACTCAGGGTCTTCCCTTGACTCAGCCGATACAACAATATGATGGTTTCCCCCTCTCCTGTAAAGACAGCAGGTGCATACAGAAATTAACTCTTCCATTCAATACCTTCTGAGCCAGCTAAATTAAGTAAAATAAATGCCTTTGTATGGTCATCTTTATCAGAAAATACAGCGTTATGAAAATGTCGTAGTCTTGCTCAAACACTCTCCAGTTCTCTGAAATATTATTGCCAAACACAAGTGCACTGGGTTTTGGAAATCCATCAACCATGCCCACAAAGTATGCACAAACACACTGAAAATATGGCCTTTGTAATTATGTACAAACTGTTTTGTGAGCTTGGAATAATGTTCAAATGCACAATAAACTCTTCGAAATACTGTACTTTGCAAAATAAGCTCTGTAATGGCTGTATTTTGCGAACTCACTTTACTGTAATATTGCACAAACACGCAAACACTTTACTTTTGATAACTTGGATACATTTAATTAATACAAAAAATATGTGCTTACCAAAAATGCAGTCATTTCCTCTTATTTTACCAATTTTAAACAATTTGGGCTTTATTTCAAACATTTTCTATAGTAATTCAAATATTTTTATCAATACTGGACATATTGGTTTATTTCAATA
Source organism: Protopterus annectens (assembly GCF_019279795.1). Lineage (NCBI taxonomy): Eukaryota > Metazoa > Chordata > Ceratodontiformes > Protopteridae > Protopterus > Protopterus annectens. The sequence goes on along the minus strand of NC_056725.1, from coordinate 781,616,879 downwards.
TTGTTTAGAGAGTTCTATATGTTTCATTTTATATTTTGTGAATAAGACATTATTTGAACAAGTTTTAACACCTGAAATTTGTTTCTGACTTGTTTTGTGAATTATACATGCAGTAGGGATGATCCACTCCTGTGTATTCACCCAATACCAACCAGGTGCCTTTCAGACTTAAACTAAAGAAACTGAACCTCTTTCTGGGAACAAGTCATTTTGGCCATGTTTCCTTTAACATAATGCCCTTTAGACATGCCACTTCTGACACCATGTCGCTCGTCCCTCTTCAACATAGATGACAAGCAGGTGAGGTATTTTGTTTAGATGCTTTAATACATAGAAACACATCAGGATGGATAACAGCATCATAAAATATAAACAAACTGATTAGCAGACAGGCCTTACAAACATACATTGCTTACATCTCAACCGCTTACTACAAAATGGCAGTCAGACTTACACGTACTCAGTATTTATACACTTGTGCAAGCCCTTGAATAGCTTCTTAAAGGTACATACACACACATTGATCTACAGTCATCAAATGAAAAAAAAAATACACAGAGTGCAAGGGAATGTATCCCCCCCCCCCATATCTCTAAACCTATTTCTGATCTTGCCACATATTTCTGCTCTATCCCTTAAAGCAAGATCTCTCTTTCTTACACACACACACACACACACACACACACACACACACACACACACACACACACACACACACACCTGCACGCACGCACGCACGCACACACACACACACACACACACACACACACACACGCACGCACACACACACACACACACACACACACACACACACACACACACACACACAAACACACACACATCCTTCTAATAAAGTTAACTGCTTTACTTTTATTGTATTTATTTTCCCACACCCAGACTGGATTATTAAGCACCATAGATAGGGGGGAAAGGAAAAAGTGAAGCTGTTTTATAACTGCTTATTGCAGTTACATAGTTATTTGCTTTCAGTCTGTGCACCTCAATGGCTTAATCTGCTGCTCTCCCTATGCATTTATGTCCTCTTGGAGGTTACCTGTTTTCCAATAGGTTATTGCCATTGTCTTCAGAGCATTGTCTAATATGCTATATCATATGGAGCCTAAACTGTAGGGACCTATGAGCATGATTACACATCTCCTTATGTCAGGAATATGTTTATGCAATGAATTAGTTTGCACACATCTCTTTATGTCAGGAATATGTTTATGTAATGCATTAGTCTGCACACATCTTATGTCAGGAATATGTTTATGTAATGCATTAGTCTGCACCCATTCCCTTATGTCAGGAGTATGTTTTTGTAACGCATTAGTCTGCACACATCTCCTTATGGCAGGAATATGTCTATGTAATGCATTAGTCTGCACACATCTCCTTATGGGTTCTGTCAGTACACCAGTTGGCAACCCATTGAGTGGCGTAGGGATTTATGCCTAGCTTAGTAAGTTTATCTATGATTCCAGAGTGGGGGATGATATTGAAGGCCTTGGCAAGGTCCAGATAGGCTGTGTGGACTGCCTTACCCTTGCCCACAGCTCTGGAGACTGATTCGAAGAAGTCAGTCAGGTTTTGGAGACAAGATCGGCCCTTCACGAATCCAAACTGGATGGGGTCCAGTGTTTGAAGGTTGCCAATGTCTTTGCTTATAAGTTCCATGATAATGAGTGCCATGCCCTTACAGATCAAGCTCATCAGACTGATAGGAAGGTAGTTCCCGGGATCCAGGGTGGATCCCCCCTTGTGGAGTGAGATAACTGTAGCTGTGCGCCACTCAGTGGGAACGAAGCCTGAGGTGAGGCTATGATTAAACATAATACTTAGGTGAGGTGCCAGTTAATTTTGTAGTTCATGTAGTACACAGCCCGGGATGTCATCTGGTCCTATGGATTCTGTATACTTAGCTTTGGAGAGTGAAGTTTCTACCTGTGTGGCCGTAATTACTAGAATTTGGCAATCTTTTGGTATTGAGATGGGCCCTTTAGGGGGTGAGAGTGGGGTGAAGTTGGCACTAAATCGATCTGCCAGAATATTGGTAATATCCTTGGGATCAGTATATTTAATGCCATTCTGTTGTAGCTCAGAGCAGATCTGAGCATTACCATTTAGATTCTTGACATAACTATACAATGCCTTGTGGTTGTCTTTGGAATCTTTGGCAATTTTATTTTCATAACTAGCTTTTGAGGATTTTATAAGGGATTTCAGCTTCTTACTGAGGCTGGTAAGGGAGTTTTTTGCATCCTGGGATTTTCCTCTTTTCTGCAACAGTTTCTTCCTTCTGTTGTATAGTTTGTTTATAGCAGGGGACCACCAGATTGGCTTCCTTTTTTGGAGGAGAGCATCTTGGTTCTATTTGGGTTGGCACAATTCATGCACAAGTGGATGTGCTCGTACAATGCCTTAGTGTAGGATTCAGCAGTCAAACTTTCAGATCCTGTCTGCATGGGTGTCATGAAGTTGTCACTTCTGACTTGAGTAGCATGAAGTTGGCTTTGGAGAAGTTTTTTTACGGAGGTATCCTTACTGGGGGGTGGGGGTGGTATGTGTATGTCAAGGGTGACCTGACCAATGAGGGGGTGACCACTGGTGTGGAGCATCTATCTCCCATGTTGGTAATGACCAGGTCTAGGATATTAGAGCACCAGTTGGGACAATGGATTAGTTGATCCAGGGTGTTGGAATTTATGAATTCCAAGAACCATTGGGAAAAGGCGTTGGTACCCGAGTAGTTTCCCAGTTAATGGCAGGGTAGTTGAAATAACCCAGTATTAGAGTGTTTGGTTGTATGTTAATATTTTCCAGTATGTTTAGAAAGGTGTAGTGAGAATCTTGGGGCATGGTGGGGGATCTGTAGCAAGCCAGTCTTACCTAGTGTTAGTTGCACCTGGAGAATTTCAGATGCATTGTGTTGGGCAACTAGCCTGGAGGTGTGAATATCCTTGGTGAATATGGACACTCCTCCACCTTTAGTGTGTCGGTCTTGGTTTGGTGGCCAAAAAGTGTGGTAAGAGTTGTAGCCTGGTATTGCAGGGGTGCTCTCTGGAGCCTTGAACCAGGTCTCAGTTACTGCACAAATATCGATGTTATCCATTTTTAGGAGTGCTTTGAGAGAGTGCATTTTGAGGTTTAGACTTCTAGCATTGAGTAGCATTATCTTCAGATTTTGCATGCTTGTATCTGTTATGGTGGTAGTTTTGTCTTTTGAACCTTGCCTAAAAAAGGCACTATAGGGATGGCAAGTGCTTTAGCCAGTAACCTGACTCCCAGGGGTGACAGGTGCAGACCATCTCTGGCAAAGCATCGTGGTTTGTCGATCATATTTTCCCAGGTGGACATATACTGGATCTCCTTTGAATGACACCAGAAGCTTAGCCATTTGCTGAAGTCAATAATTTTTTTCCTTATACTGTGGTATCATTCTGGGCGAATGCAAGATGCTACTCAGGGTTATGGTCATATTTGCCTGGGCCACATGATCTGAGACCTCTTCCATGTCTTTTTTCATGTAGTCCATGGACGTATGTCTCAAGTCATTCACTCCAACATGGACAATGACAGAGTCATATTTGTACTTGGTGTGGAGTGCCTTGAGTGCATGCATTATGTGGTGGATCCTAACACCCAACAGGCAGCTGACTGTAATTTTCTCCTTGCTCATCCTGGTGAGTGGGACATCATTGTGCCTGACTATAGAGTCACCTATGACTAAAGTGTTGGGTACATTGTTATGCCTTAGGGACTGTTGTTGGGTGGCACACTGGTGCTGTGAGCTATGTGTCACTTTGGTTGTGACTGGTGTTTGTTTGCATTTCAGCTTTGGAGGTCCTTGTTGCTTGGGCTGGTTAATGTTAAGGGCCTCTGCATATGTGGGTGTAGTGTTGCTATGTGTGGGTGTTGATGGTGTGTGTTTTGAAGGTCTGTGTGTTGCTTGAGGTTTAGTACAGGTATTAACCTTCTCCTCTTGACTGTCTAGCACAATCTTGGCTGGAGAGAGCTTTGCTTCCAGTTTGGCTATGTAAGTGCATCTCTTGCAGGTTGTAGTGTTGGACGGTAGGAGGAGAGGGTTGTCTGTGTACATGAGGCAGTTGCCACATTGCCCCAGTATGCCCAGATTCACCAGGTGGACAGGAGAAATCACTGGAAGCTGACCCTTGGACATGCCTGTTTAAGTGTTTTTTTTTGTAAAGTATAAGAGCTATTTTCCCTTACCTTTGCAAGGTACTTTGCAATTATAGGCTGTTTAGTGCCTACGATTAATTTCTCCTTATTGACAAGGAGAGTTGAGTGCTTGTATCAGTTTCAGGCTTCCTAGTGCTTTCCAGCAGGTTCTAGAGCAAGTGCTAGTCACAGGGGTATACATTCTAGTGCTACTACTGAGAAACCAGCTAGTTCTAAGGGAAAATTTGAAGAGCAGACTTTCTGGCACCTGGAATATTTAACCCATATCCCCGCTGTGCTGCACGATGCGAAAAATGCACAAACACATGCATTTTTAAGCCAGAAAGTTGAAAGGGATAGAAATTAGTCCAAAAAGGCTAATAAAACTACAATTTCAGAGCTGGAAACCAGATAGGCAGTGCAATGCTCACCACTCCCACTGGTAAGCAGTAGGACTTCCCTCTACCACAGCAAGGTCTGGATAGCTCTGAATATAGAAAATAAAGTCCTGAGAGAAGCAAAGCCTGGGATCTGGACTATACTGACTAGGAAATGTGGGGAATGAGCAAACAAGATAGTATTTTTTTTTTGGTTAAAACAGGCTAAACAATGCAATAATACAGTAAATGAACACAGAAAAGGCTAGTGCACTTGAGTGTGTAGTCCTAAACAGTAAACACAATTAAAACTCTACAAAATTAGTAATTTAAAACTTTTTAAATGAAGCAAGGCAAGTGTACAACTGAAAAATTACTTAAGAGGCAGTAATAAAGTAGAATAAGTAGCTAGTCTACATATACAAATAAGTCTATATATACAGAAAAGCAGCTAAAACACACTTAAACAATTCAGATGAAGTGCAACCTAGAGCACTTGAGTTGTAGAAATATTAAGGCAAATATAGTTTTAATAAATACATTAAAATATACTCTATATTTCCAAAATGTTTAAGAAGCACAGTCAGAACACAAGGAGATTCAGGCATTTTTTTTCTTTTTAAGAAAGGGAGAAGGGAGGAACAGAAGGAAAGAAACTATGTGGGTTGGCCTTCTCAGATGTTCTCTCTGTATTAGATGGAATGAGTTAATGACACTAGACTGGGAGGAGTGTCCCAGATCAAATTTACAGTAGGGGTACCTATACCCTTTTAGAGAGTAAACACTACATAAATCGTTATGACAGCAGTGAGCCACAAAATGAAAGCTTTTAAACAGATAAAGGAGCAAGGAGACTCTACAGAATGCTTTAAAATGCAAACAAATCAGTTACCCATGCAGATTAGTTAATAGCAATAAAATACAGTAAAAAGTATGCAGCAGGCAATAAAAAGTGCTATATATAAATTTCTAGAAGCAATAAGCAGTATAAATAAGCCAAATAAAACAGGATACTTGTTGTTATATGTCTCAGATCAGAGTTGTAGTCAATGCCCCTCCTCCACTCTGCTCAGTGTGACAGAAATTCTCTCAAAGTTAGGGCTTAAATACCAGAAGATATAACCTTAGACAACTTTTTTTTTAAAAAAAGCACAAAACAACTCTCCCCACTAGCTAGTAGCCAATCAACACAATCCTGCTACAAAGGTAAAGAAAGGCTTCTGCTAATTCAAGATGGCCTGTTCATGTCCTTAGAACAATCACTGCAAAAACAAACAGGCCCAAAGCCAGCAAATCTGAACTGGGACAATACTAAAGCTATTAACCTACACTCTTTTAGACAGCAAACACTACATAAATCTTTATGACAGCAGTGAGCCACAAAATGAAAGTTTTTGAACAGATAAAGGAGCAAGGAGACTCTACATAATGCTTTTAACTGCAAACAAATTAGTTACCCATGCAGATTAGTTAATAGCAATAAAATACAGTAAAAAGTATGCAGCAGACAATAAAAAGTGTGTAAATAGCACATGTAAGCAAAAACTGAGGGTAATGCTACTCAACGCCAGAAGTTTAAACCTCAAAATGCATGTACTCGAGGCACTCCTCAGTATGGAGAACATTGATATCTTTGCAGTAACAGAAACCTGGTTTATGGCTTGAGAGAGCACCCCAGCACTACCAAGCTATAACTCATACCATACTTTTTGGCCACAGAACCCAGACCAAAACACAAAAGGTGGGTGTGTATCCATATTCATCAAGGATACCCACACCTCCAGGTTAGTGGCACAGCACAATGCCTCAGAGATCATCCATGTGCAACTAACAATGGGCAAAACTGCAATTCAAATTGTAGCTTGCTACAGATCACCCACCATGACCAAGGACCCCCATTCCCCATTTCTGGAGACACTGGAATATATGAAGGTCCTACCAAATGCCCTAATATTGGGTTATTTCAATTACCCAAACATTAACTGGGAGAACTACTCAAGTACTAACTCTCTTGCCCAACACTTCCTAGAATTTATAAACTCGAATGCCCTGGATCAACTGGTCAACACCCCCACCAGAGTTGACAACATATTGGACCTGGTCATCACCAACATGGGCGACCGGTGTTCTACACTGGAGGTCAACCCCTCACTAGTTAGCTCAGACCATAGACTAATCACTCTGGATATCCACATTCTGCCCCCACCCACAATCAAGGAAACCACCGTGAAAAACTTTTCAAAAGCAAACTTCACATAACATAAGACCGAGGTGGAAAGGTTCACAGCCCCCATGCTAAAGGACAACACTGTCCGAGCTGCTGAATCCCTTACAAAGGCACTCTATGACCGCCTGCATGAATGCATGTATCATGCTATCCCAAGCAAAACCAAGACTCACTCCTCCAAGAAAAGGAAACCAGTCTGGTGGACCCCTGCCATAAACAAGCTATAGAATATAAGGAGGAAACTAGTACAGAAAAGAGTAAAATCCAAAGGAAAGACATCCCCGATCAGTATCAGCAAGAAACTATGATCCTTCATAAAACCATCTAAGGCTAGCTTCGAAAGAAAAATTGCCAAGGACTGCAAAGATAACCACAAAGCGTTCTTTAGCTATGTCAAGAACCTAAGTGGAAACTCTCAGATCTGTTCTGAGTTAGTGCAGAATGGCACAAAATACACTGAACTGACTGATATTGCAAACATTCTGGCAGACAGGTTTAGTGCAATCTTCACCCCCCTCTCACCCCATAAAGGTCCCATAACCATACCGGAAGAATGTAGAGCCCTGGCAATCACTGACACACAGGTTAAAACAGCCCTATCCAAAGCCAAAAATACAGCTTCAGTGGTGTCCCAGGCTGTCTTACACAAGCTCCAAAATGAACTAACCCCTCACCTAAACACACTGTTCAAACTCAGCCTCTCTACAGGCTATGTACCCATAGAGTGGTGCACAGCTACAGTTATCACGCTCCACAAAGGTGGAGCCACAACGGACCCCAGGAACTATCGCCCTATAAGCCTGACAAGCCTGGTCTGCAAGGCTATGGAGCACATCATCATGGAACTCATTAACAGAGACATTGGGAACCTCCAAATATTGGACCCTACCCAGTTTGGCTTTGTTAAGGGCAGATCATGCCTCCTAAACCTGGTGGACTTTTTTGAGACAGTTACCATGGCTTTAGATGAGGGAAAGGAGGTCCACACAGCCTAGCTAGACCCCGCAAAGGCTTTTGACACCATTTCCCATTCTAGTATTATAGACAAGCTCACCAGCCTGAACATAAACCCCTACATCATGAGATGGGTTGCCAATTGGCTCACGGATAGAACCCACATGGTGAAAGTTGCAGGTTCTAGGTCTGACTAAACCAGTTACAAATGGCGTTCCCCCAGGGCTCAGTCCTGGGACCCCTCCTGTTCGGTATATATTTTTCAGAGGTACAGGCTAGCACAGGAGGAGTATGGCAGACCAAGTTCACAGATGACTGCAAACTAGGGGCCATAATTGACTCTCCAGCTGATACAGACATCCTCCAGAAGGGTCTTACTGAGACGGATATCTGTTGTCAAAATCATGGCCTCAAGCTAAATGCCAAAAAGTGCATAGTCATCCCCTTTGGAAAAAACAAAGTACCCACAAACTACCAGATATGTGGTAGTCCCCTTAATACAGAAAATGTAATAAGGGATCTGGGGACCCAAGTAGGTAGTAATCTCTCCTTTGATAATCATATTGCCAAGGTGGTTAGAAAATCCTTCTATGTGGCCCACCTAATCACAAAAGGGTTTGCATCTAGAAAAAAAGAGGTTATTGTGCCCCTCTACTCATCACTCATCAGACCCATCATTGAGTACAATGTCCCATTTGGGATGTACCTTACAAGACACCTGCAACAGCTAGAAAGACCACAGAAGTACCTCACCAAGAGGATTACTGGCCTCAAACAGATGCCTTATGCAGCCCGACTGAAGAAACTCCAGCTGTACTCTGTTGCAGACCACTTACTCAGAGGTGATCTCTGCCTGACATACAAGGCCATGGCTAACCCAGACTTGATGGACATGCTCCACCTAAAAAAACAAATTCCCAAGAGCCACACACTCTAGGGATCTAAACCTCACCACAACGATAAATAGAACATGCTGGAGGGATAGATTCCTGTACCAGAGACTCCCCATGCTTTGGAACTGGATTCCAATCTACATTAGGCAGAGTCCTTCATTAACACTCTTCAAGAGAAACCTTGATGAGTGGATGGGAAACAGAAAATTTACCCTGGGGATCACTGCAGTGGCTCTGCTGGACAGAGGCACAGGGAACTAATGGCTCTGCTGGACAGAGGCACAGGGAACTAATCTAAGGGAGTGGCGGAAGCCAACACATTCTGGCTGGGCTTATAGATGCCCTATATAAATTGCTAGAAGCAATAACCAGTATAAATAAGCCAAAAAAACAGGATACTTATTGTTATATGTCTCAGATCAGAGTTGTAGTCAATGCCCCTCCTCCACTCTGCATTAGTTTGCACACATCTCCTTATGTCAGGAGTATGTTTATGTAATGCATTAGTCTGCACCCATCCCCTTATGTCATGAGTATGTTTTTGTAATGCATTAGTCTGCTCACATACCCTTATGTAAGGAATGTGTTTTTGTAACGCATTAGTCTGGATACATCTGCTTATGTCAGGAATATGTTTATGTAATGCATTATTCTACACACATCTTATGTCAGGAGTATGGTTATATAATGTATCAGTCTGCACACATACCCTTATGTAAGGAATATGTTTATGTAATGTATAAGTCTGCACATATCTCCTTATGTCAAAACATGTTTATGTAATGCATTAGTCTGTACACATCTCCCTATGTCAGGAATTTATGTAATGCATTAGTTTGCACACATCTCTTTATATTAGGAATATGTTTATGTAATGCATTAGTTTGCACACATCTCTTTATGTTAGGAAGATGTTTATGTAATGCATTAGTCTTCACACATCTCCTCATGTCAAAACATGTTTATGTAATGCATTAGCCTGCACACATCTCCTTATGTCAGGAGTATGTTTATTTAATGCATTAGTCTGTACACATCTCCCTATGTCAGGAATATGTTTATGTAATGCATTAGTTTGCACACATCTTATGTTAGGAGTATGTCTATGTAATACATTAGTCTGCACCCATCCCCTTATGTCAGGAGTATGTTTTTGTAACGCATTAGTCTGCACACATCTCCTTATGTCAGGAATATGTTTATGTAATGCATCAGTCTGCACACATCTCCTTTATGTCAGATAAATGATCACAAATATATTCTTTTAATTTTCAATTTCTTTTCTCCATAGTTTCCTGAACAGACCATGCATGTAGAAGATATACAATGTTGTGTGAATTTCAATCAGCAAATGTATTTAAATAATGTCTGTGAGTAACAGGATGCATACATTTATTTCCTGTGTGTGTGTGTGTGTGTGTGTGTGTGTGTGTGTGTGTGTGTGTGTGTGTGTGTGTGCGTGTGTGCGTGTGTGCGTGTGTGTGTGTGTGCGTGTGTGTGTGTGATATATATATATATATATATATCTATATCTCTGCCAAAAAAAAAAAATCAGAACATGAAACCATTCCCTTCCTTTGATTATGTCTTATATGAGCAATCGTTGTTTGTTGTGCTTTATAATAAAACTTTTCCTTTAAATTCTGAGTTCTTTATAACTAAAATAAGTTTGCTCCATTATCTTCTTTTTCCCAGTTAAGGGTCGCCACAGCAGATCACCTTGTCCGCTCATGATTGGCAGTGGAGTTTTACAGTGTCGAGTCACCAGCCCGGCACCCAACCTTCCACAGAAGGCACGCAACACCTAGGGCCAATTTAGAGCATCCAATCCACTTGCAGCATGTCTTTAAGAGGAAATTGGAGCACCCGGAGAAAACCCACGCAACCACAGGGAGGACATGCAGACTCCACACAGAAGGCACCCCAGCCGATGATCAAACCAGTGAATCTCTTGCTGTGAGACAGTAATGCTAACCACTGCACCACCCTGGCCACCCTAAGTTTGTTCCATTATAATATTCCTATTTTTAACATTTTCCCAGTGGTTAAACTATGCCAGTGTTTTAATGATTGCTTGTATTCTAGGTGTATGCCCATTATATGTTAATGTCAGGTAAGCTACCTGTCTGTTACTGCACGTCATTGGTTCTGCATTTTCTTCTGAAAATGCTGGATTAATTTTACCCAGATGACCTGACAAAAATGGAAGATTTCTGTTGCAGTAGTTCTTCTTTATAACCTCTTATTCTAAAATATGCTATTAAGTCTGTTGCCTTCCTTTCTAATATCTCATCATCATCTGGATTCAATCATGCCATATGCAGCATTTGTCCCGCTAAGATATTCCGAAACATAATAGGTTGTTTTTCACTTAAACATTTTTGCATATAGCTTGGTATTTGCCTAAAGAAGCTTTCTCTTTTTTGTTTAAAAATGTTGATATTGCTAGGATTTCTCTCCTTTTAGTCAAATTATCTGTTAGTTGACAGTAAGTTGAATGAGAGCAGTATTTTTATTTACTATGACAGCACAATGGGTATATAGAGGTTTCGCCTTTCTTGTACTGTTATGAGATATCAAAACTGGTATTTATTAAGGTGTATGTGTGTGTGTGTGTGTGTGTGTGTGTGTGTGTGTGTGTGTGTGTGTGTGTGTGTGTGTGTGTGTGTGCTTGTGTATGTGTGTTGTGTGTGTGTGTGTGTGTGTGTGTGTGTGTGTGTGTGTGTGTGTGTGTCTGTGTGTGTGTGTGTGTGTGTTGGGGGGACAGAAGAATGTAGTCCTCATCTTGAGGGAGAAAGTCGGCTTGCCTCTTCAAAATCAGTGTTTATTGGGGTCACATTGAATGTGATTATCTGGCATGCCAGTCATGAGCTTTGATGGGGTGGCATTACTATAAAAATAATGCTACAGTATTAAGAGGAAGCTAAGGGGCTGGTCTAGCAAAATAGGGGTATGAATAATTACTTGCTCAATGTCTTCAGTAAGAAGGAGTCAGAGTGACTTGCTATCACCAAAAGGAAAAATGAGTACAGTGGCTAGTGCAGCAGAACTGGACATATAGCTTATAACTGAAAAGGTGGTTGGGGATTTTTGCATAATGGTTAAGGTGTTTACCTCACAAACACAAGATGCAGGGTTTGATTCTCACCTTTGAAAGGAAGATTGATTAAGTCTAAAATAGACAACATGGAGAGCTAGGCTAGTACTTGCCTATGAACCTATAAAATATGACAGAAAAAAAAGGATGATAGCTTAGTAATATGAATCTCACAAAGAGCCACCTTCTCAGGTAACGTAAATTACATGATGTTACATTTGGTGGAGGGAGAATGGATTTGGAAATGAAAGAAGGCTACATCAGGTGTATATATGCAGTAGAGTCAGGAGCAGCTGTATTATTTTATTTTCCATTTGTTGACCGGGCTAGTCCAACTGGATGCATGTCCATTTTCAGCAGAGGCCCTGGGAGATAAGCTCCATTAAACAAAACATACAGTAGGATAATAATCAACAAATTAACAGTGATATACATCAGAATACCTAAGAAACACTCAACAACATTAGCCTAAAAATCTGAACAATTAGGGATCATAGGATATGTTAACAATTGAATATATGAAGGGAAGGAATAAAGAGCAAATCAAGAGGTGAGAGGAAAAAAAAATAGCATAACCAGTTGAGAGCCTAAAGTTAAGTAAAGAGACAGAAGCTAGAGTAGAGAAAGCACTGTGAGATAAACTAGAGTCGAAATAGTTAACTAGTTTTTAGACTGCTTGCAGATTCTATTAGTAAGAATGAGCAGAGGACTGATGATGGCAAGTTAAACACATAAAGTAAGGTTTTTAAAAAGGTATATGCTCAGGTTTAGTTGAAACAGTGAGACATCATTCAGTGACCAAGGAGGGCTAATAAGACAGGGATAGTGAAAAAGGCAAGAAGAGAGTGGATTAATCTGGGCTGGTGCATGGACAAAGCCACAGAGTTCTAAGGAAAGTTTTTAGTTGTTTCTTGAAAAGAGGTGTGGAAGACAGAGCTGAAAGATCACAGGGAAGCTTGTTCCAAGTTTTTCCCACTGTGTTAGTAAAAAGACAGTCCCCAGACTTATTGTTGGATTTATGGATGGTTACTAGCAATTTGTTAGTTGAGCATAGTGTAGTAAGATTTTTGTAAGGAGTAATAAGTTACAGAGTATTGGGGTATTACTGGGATGATGCAAGATCTTGTGGGTGATAGTTAGCTGTTGAAGGAGGAGTTGATTTTGCAATTCAAGCCAACCTAGCTGTTTATGATTTAGACAGTGGTGGGTTCTAAATGGGCAGCCAGTGGTAAATCTGGCAATGTTGTGGTAGGAGGTTGCCAGTTTGGTGAGGTTACTTTTGGATAGATTAGTGTAAATAGGGGAGGCATATAGGAGTGTGGAGATAAGATGAATGTGGGCGATAGTAGTTCTAGCCAGAGGAGTAAGGAAAGGTTTGATCCTGTAGAGGAAACCAAGTTTTCTATTTACTGATTTGATGGTTAGGTTAATGTGAGAGTCAAAGCTGAGGTTACGGTCAATAGTTACCCCTAAGAGTTTGGTGGCTGCGTCAGGTACTATGGTAGTGCCATTATTGGATGTAACTGTGAAATCAATTGGGGGGGGGACTTCTGTGTGGGAGTGAACAACAATAATTTAGTTTTTTTTGGGTTAAGGAGGAGACAGCGTTGAAGGAACCATTTTACTACTAGGCTGAACACTTCTTGGGTGATAGACTGGAGTTCAGCAGAGGAGTTAGCAGAACAGATTAATGCTGAATTATCAGCATATTGTATACAGGTGGCTTGAGGAAGGCTTGCATTCAGGTCATTAATGAAGAGAGAGAATAAGAGGGCTCCTAAGATAGAGCCTTGGGGGACACCAAGGGTAATAGGGAGGTGGGTGGATAGCTTATTGTCTCATAGTACAGCCTGTTGTCTATTTTGTAGATAAGACTTAAACCATTTAACTGCCTGGGTATCTAATGAAAGTGATGTAAGGATATCTAAAAGTAGGTGATGATTGACCATATCAAAAGCTTTTGATAGGTCTATAAAAAGAGCAGAGGACAGTTTGTTATTGTTTCTATTTTTATTAATGCAGTCAGAAAAGGATAAGAGAGCAGTGGTGGTACTATGGAATGGTCTAAAGCCATGCTGACAGTCAGCAAGTAGATTATTCTGGAGAAGGTGTTGAAGTATTTGTTGGTGTATACATATTTCCATGATTTTTGCTAATGGGGAGACAAAGGCTATGGGGCGATAGTTTGAGAGTTCATTTGAGTTACCTCCCTTATTTAGTGGGATAATATGGGAGATTTTCCAAAGAGATGGGCTGGATCCTTTGGTAATGGTTCTATTAATAAGGATGGAAATGGGGTAGGAAAGCAATTTTACAGCAACCTGTAAGTATTCAGCTGGGAGTAGGTCAGCTGAGGGTTTGCATGGTTTTAGTTTATGAAGTAGTGTATAGATTAGGGATGTAGGGACTGGTTGTAAGTGTAATGTTGGAGGTAAAGTAGTTGATGAGGGAGGCAGAATTGAGCTGACAGGAGGTAGGGTATTAGCTAGAGATTGGACAGTGTCTGTAAAAAAGATGTTGATTGCATCAGCAATCTGGCTGGGAGAGTTTTGAGAAAAGCCAGAATGGGTTGGAGTCTTGGAGTGTCCTGGGTGTAGAAGTCCATTTATACCTGACCAGAAATTCTGAGGAGTCTGTTGATGGGTTTGTTGGAGTTTGTAGTAAAATTTTTTTTTGTCAAGAAGTATAGATTTTTTTGTGGAGTTTCTCAGATGTCTAAACATTTAGTGGTCTGTTGGGTTTTTAGTAGTTCTCTATTTGGCCCAGATTTTGTTTCTCATTAGTATTTTTTGCCTGGCCTCTTTAGAGAGCCAGGGAGCAGTTTTGTTCCTAGTTCTAACAGTACGAGAGGGGGCATGGTCATCTAGGATTTGTAAGAAATTACTGTTGAAATATGACACTGCTTCATCAAGAGGGTGGTGTTTTAGTGGTGACCAATTACAAGCTTTAAGTTCTGTTTGGAAGCTTAATGGGTTAAAGTTTTTTTTTTGTTCTGGGTGGATCTAAAGATTATTTGGTTGAGAATAAAGTTTTTTTATCTAATTATATACGTTAATGAGTGGTCACTAATGTCATCAGGAAGGATGCCTGAATTATATGAGTGGAGATGACTATTCACTAATATCCAGTCTAAGGTGCTCTGTTTGTTACTAGGTTTATGGATTCTTGTGGGACTGGTGATAGTTTGGTGAAAGACATATAGATTTATATGGGAAGCTGGTTTGTCAGAAGTCCAACTAATCCAGTCTATATTAAAGTCTCTGTAGCAGTGCTTGCTGTACATTCAAGCAGACATAACACCTTCTACTAGCTGAAGGATGTGCAGATCCACATTTCAGGAGTCTGAGGCCAAGACCTCACAACAAAGTTAACAAGGACAGTCACTGTAAAGGAGATGTGAGAAGACAAACCAACCAAATGCTACCGCATAGACTGATATATTTTGCCAGCTCAACAAACACTGGTTGACAGTGTATAGTATAGATTTCATACACTTATACTGAACTGACAGTTGAAAATGTTAGTATGCTGTCAGAGGATCTTAAAAAAAGAAAGGATGTTAGCATTTAGTAGACAGGTTTACACTTCACTCTAATCATTTTTGATTCGGTAACAGCCATGCCAGCCATGCTAAATGCTAATGACATATTCAGAGGGAGTGAACTCTGCTAATCAACCATGTTTTCTCCCATGGAAATGCCTGCTGCAAGGCACTTGGCTGCATAAAGTAACATGGCCACTCATGGCTGCTCATGTTAATGAACATGGACAAAAGCTCATGTTCACCCATTCCAGGGAGTTTAGCAGGCAGGTAGTGTTTGGAGAGTATGTGCGTGTGCATGTGTGTGTATGCATGCATGTGCGTGTGTGCTTTTGTGTGTGTGTGTGTGTGTGTGTGTGTGTGTGTGTGTGTGTGTGTGTCTGCGTGTGTGTGTGTGTGTGTGTGTGTGTGTGTGTGTGTGTGTGTGTGTGTGTGTGTGTGTGTGTGTGTGTGTGTATGGGGCTGCATGTGTGAGTGTGTTTCTACCTGGGAGGATGCAGTAGGGGGTTAGTCAGGGAATAGTAGGGTAGGTATGTGTGTAGGGGGTGAATGGGTGAGGGTGTGTATGATCAAGTACAGGTGGCTGTGTGTGTGAGGGCACGCACAGGGGCAGCTTGTAGATGCCCTAAGGCACAGGCATATACCAAAGCCATTCTAATCTTGACCACTGATAATTGGGAAAATTGGGGCATGAATTGGTAGGTTTAAAAAGGCTCTTGCTTCATTAGCCTAGTAACTTCCTATGATCCCATGAATGTGTGAATGTGTGTGTGTGTGATGGACTGCCACTTCACCACCCTCCTCTAGACTAATAAGCAAATCTGGAAATATAGGGGTGGGGGCTGAGGAACCAGATGCCAGGGATCGTCTTCATATTATGCCTTAAAGGCAGATTAAAAAAAAAAAAACGAAAGATAATATGGGGCAGGTGAGGGACATTAGACACCAAGGATACTCTTCACAGCTTGCTTTTAAGAAGCTTATAGAAAAAATACAATGTGAGTCGGGGGAACATTAGACAGCAGAGATACGTCTATAACATGGCCCAAAGGCACTAAACCAGATTCAAACCCTGCATCCTCCCACTGCACACATAGGATAATCATCCACTGCATCACTACTAGACACCAGAAGCTGCTGAAAATGTTACCTAAGTGTAGATCAGAGTGTATGTGATGTGTGCTGTGTCTTTATGAAGCATGTTTAAGACTGTACATGCACGTATAAATTCCAGACGTGCAATCCCTGGTGCCAATTTAAAAGAGCAGCCTGAGAGTGAACATGCGTGATCACAGTTGTTAGTTTGTATATAAGTTACTTAAGTTAAAGTCAGTAAACTTGATGTGTTTGTATAAAATAAAGCTGCTTGAACAGAACCCATGAAGACTCTTCTATTGTGTCCAAAGTAGGAAAGCAACACTAAGTATATCAAAAATATGAGAAATAAAACAGGGGAAAATGTTCCAAATCCAGGACCCTCGATACATAGCAGCAGAAGCACTAACTCACTACACTAATTAGTGTTGCTGATATTATTTTTCACGATCCAGTGATTCCAGCAGTCTGCAAATTACAAGGGAAAAGATACACATAAGAGGCAATAGCAGGAATACCTCCATGTGCGGAGGCTTCAGTACAAAGCTGGCAGAAAGACAAGACGACACCATGCAAAATTTTTACTGTACTGCTTGGATTCACTTAAAAAGTCACTAGACCAATAGCTCAAGAATCAAGATGCATATTATAAGTAATAAAATGAATGAAACTGTAACTTCCGATGTTTATTGACTTACTGTAAAGATCTGCGATTTATGTAGGTGGTGACAAAAAAAAAAACATGAGGGATGTTCTGTCCACTCTAGGACAGGTAAGAGGTATATTATCGTGTGTGTGTGCGTGTGTGCGTGCGTGTGTGTGTGTGTGTGTGTGTGTGTGTGTGTGTGTGTGTGCGCGTGCACGTGTGTGTGTGTGTGTGTGTGCGTGTGTGTGTGTGTGTGTGTGTGTGTGTGTGTGTGTGTGTGTGTGTGTGTGTGTGTGTGTGTGTGTGTGTGTGTGTGTGTGTGTATGTGTGTGTGATGGAATATGTACAAGTGTGTCTGGGAGTCTGAAGGGGAGGGGTACCTATGCCAAAGTGATGCATGGACTATCAGTGTTAACCACTACAGGAAGGTACTGATTTGCACTTGTGTTAGTTAAGGGCAATTAGCCAATAATGAGGGTCATTCCTCTTTGCAGCTAACATGTCTCTGAAATGCAGCTCTCCAAGAATGCTATGGAATACATTTTGCAGATGAGCTATGGCACTTAGGATGAAGAATTTATGGAGAATTTGTAAACTCTTAAGAAAAATTAATGGATCGGCATTTTTACACTGTGCAGAAAAGAAACACCTTTCTCAAATCTAATCCAACAGATATCTAGGATATTAGAACACTTAAATGTTAAGCAAAGTTACACTTAATGAATTTCAGTTGTGACTTCCACATAAAGGATGTATTAATGCTCACTGTGTATGTTTTTTTTTCTTTTTTACGTTTCTAGACTACAAGATGGTATTTATATATATTGGGGAGGGCAGAATTATGAATAGTCTTTTATGGAGTGCTATGATGTACAGCTTTACTTTTCGTATCCTTAGTAACTGGATTGTATACAATAATACACTCATAGCTCTATGTTTACACTGAACTCATCATTCTTTTGGACAAAGCATAGAAATATTGACAATAATGAGAAGAAAAGACTTGTAAACCATTTGTAATACACAATTTTTCATTTTAGTGCTAACATTACTTGGCTTCAATGTCCCCTAGGCATTCTTCCTAAGTTGCCATCACATTTGTCATTCTGAGTTTTGTATATTATATGCTACAAAGGAGTCATTAACTGCAATATAGACAGAAGACAGACAGATAAATACCTATTCAGTGTTAATTGTAGGTAAATTGCATTTTAGCTGAAATGGAAATGGATGACAGACATTGTCAGTGATGAATAGTTTAAAGCAATTATTGTCTTGCAGCCCCCACACATCTTTTCATAATGGTCTGTGATGCAATTAACAAGTGCTTTACCAAAACACAGACAAAGCTTCTAAAAGATTTTATTTTTTCCAATGGAACAAAACATTTTAATGCAGTATTACGTGACATGCACATTGTATTGTTCCACATAATGGGATTTGTCTATTACCCCGAGGCAAATGACATGTTGCAAACTTGGATATAATTTGTTAAGGGGATTAACATCATTGAACAATAAATGTAAACAAGAAACAGAGCTGTGACTACACAGAAGTGTTCCAGTGATATTTAAACATACATTTTACATTATGCATAATCCTGTTTCTGGATGTATTTACAGTTATGACATGTTCTTTGAAAGTATTATGAATCAAAGTTTGTTGAGAGAAATATTATGAATTAAGGATTGTTAAGATAAAAAGACAAATGGTAAGATAGTTAGAATTGTTGCAATAGCAACACAGTAGACATATAAGGGATCAGGTGGAGATTAGTTGACAGGTCTTGACAGGAGAGCTGAGGATCATTCAGAACTACTGTCCCTCAGAGGATAAAAAATTGAAACTGTATAATTCATTTATTTTTATTTATTTATCCTTTGTTGACTGGGTTAGTCCCACTAGGCTAGTGCCCTTCTTTTAGGGGAAACCCTAAGTGGTATTTATACAACTAGGGGAAATTTGGCCAGGGCATTGGGGAACTTCCCATACTCTTTTCAATAGGTGTTGTGGGATATTTTCCATCCACTTGAGCTACAACCAACTTAAGTAGATAGGAGCTTGGTTTAATGTTTCATTAGAAGAGCAACACACTGAGGAGTGCAGCATAATCCAATCTCTTCAAGTGGGAATAGAACCCACAGCCTTCTGGCCTTCCAGCACCATAGGTAAGTAGGTTTCCTATTGCACCACTGACACTGTCAGACTTCAGTGGGGTGGGGTATCACAGGGGGTCATTCAGTCTCCATATTTCTGGACTTGCTCTAGCAGGTCCCAACATTTAACATAGTTACTGACATCTTAATATACTATACTTTGTCCTGGTCCCTTTCACTAAACACATCACACTGAATGACATTTGGCGACCTTTATTAAAGTTCCATAAACATAACTTTGTTAATCAATATTAATTACAACTGAAACATAGCATAGTTGATTTTAATCACGGCATAAACATCCATGTAATGTTATCAGGACAGTGTGACCTTACTCATTCTGATCCAGTAAGCAGTGTCCATACCTACGCTCGCTTACTTTACTTATGAAGCAGCGTCCCACTACTCACTTAATTTGCCATTTATTCCTTTATACCTCCAACCAAATAAGCAGCATCCTTACCTCCGCTCACTTATTTTATTTATCAAGCAGTGTCCAACTGCACACTTTGTTTTCCCATCTCATTGAAATGAACCTCCACAACCAGTGGGGGAACAGAAGAGGGCAAGCCTGCCCTCTTCTCCACCCTACCCAAACTGATAAAATCACCACAATCCCCACTATTCCCAAAAAAGGGGGAGGGAGAGCAGGTAGCAAGTTCACGCCAAAATGTGATTCCTTACCCAGTTACACTTGCCTACACCCCTTAAGCCCCTCCTTACCCTTATCTCATTTCCTTCCAATTATCCCTCATTGTCACTTAACCCTTTCATCTCTCCTTACCCACTTAGTTCCCACTAACATTTAGCTGACCCTTTTTGAAGATGTCCCTGGACAAATTGATTTGTTACCAAACCTCATTTGTTCCAGTCCCCTTCAATAAACACATCACACTGAATGCTATTTGACGACCCTTATTAAAGTTCCATAAACATAACTTTGTTAACCAATATTAATTACAACTGAAACATAGTATAGTTGATTTTAATCACAGCATAAACATCCATGTAATGTTACCAGGACAGTGTGACCTTACTCATCCTGATCCAGTAAGCAGCATCCATAGCTCTGCTCACTTACTTTACTTATGAAGCAGCATCCCACTACTCACTTCATTTGCCATTTATTCCTTTATACCTCCAACCAAATAAGCAGCATCCTTACCTCCGCTCACTTATTATACTTATGAAGCAGCTTCCCACTACTCACTTCATTAGCCATTTATTCCTTTATACCGCCAACCAAATAAGCAGCAACCTTACCTCCCCTCACTTATTATACTTATGAAGCAGCGTCCCATTACTCACTTCATTTACCATTTATTGAATAACGCATCCAACCAAATAAGCAGCATCCTTAACTCCGCTCACTTATTTTATTTATCAAGCAGTGTCCAACTGCTCACTTTCCTTTCCCAACTCATTGAAATGAACCTCCACAACCAGAGGGGGAGCAGAAGAGGGCAAGCCTGTCTTCTTCTCCGCCCACCAGCCTGAGCAGGCTATTCCTCTTCTGTCCTACCAAACTTTCAACAACCTAAACACTCACGAAAAGGCCTTAAGCCTAGTATCATTCAGTGTACTCCATCCCCTCTAACCTATCATCCCCACCCAAAGCCCCATCACCAGATCATTATCTGCAAAATGCACCAGACACTAAAAATCCCATGCCAAGCAAAACCATGCAAGACCAATTGCACCATCAAGCCTAACTACCCCCATTTTACTGCCCGATGTATCTATTAATGTCCAAAAGAAACTTCCTTTCCAATCAATATAATAGTAATCCAGCAGTACCTACTACCAAAATATAAACAAGGAAACATTTACTGACATCATAGCATTTGCTGACCAACAATCACCCTTCAAATGATTTCAATACATCCATAAAAGGAAATGCCACATGAACTGTAGCCCAATACCACCATTGCCAAATCCATCCCTCAACATACGAGCTATCTTGCCAATAGCCAATATCTGTCAATCCTACCTCAGACTTTTAAACCAATGAACCACCAACCAGGATTAAGTTCCACCCTCACAACCCCCGTGTAATTATACTACTCACAGCTAACTCCTCCTTCACTGACTGAACTGGCTAACGTTGTCCCCAAACCACAGAAATAACCAAATCTTTCCCACCAAAACTCCTCCCCACAAGCAACTGCACAACAAATTTAACCATCAGGCATCCCAAGGTCCCGCAACCCATTTTTTAACCACTCATCCTCAGCCTTCCCTTCATATCTTACTTCCCATGTGTTACTTCTGTATCTGGTAATGCATTAAAACATGGGCTACATATGCAAGGAGTCCCAAAACAAAGCCTGTGCTTAAGCCTACTAACCTCTGCATAGCCAACAAGGCACACAGTTCCTCACATACCACCAAAACACTCGCATACCCAGTATGCTCCATCAACCCCTATTTACTGTTATCAAACATATACCGAACCACCTCCTATCAGCCCAATGTGTAAGTCAATTGGTACCCATAGTACTCAGTCAAAAGACCATAATCTGGTGTGTAACATTAGTGAACCTGCTTGAAGGACAGATTTGTCCTCCAGATGATACCCTCCTTTGGAATAAACCCCACTTCATGTCAAGTAAAACACCTCATTGGCCCTGTCCAAACACAATTTGAGCAACTGGATAAATAGCCATAAATTCACCCCAGGGCCCCCCCACCCATGTCCATCTTGCATAAGGGCAACAGGGGCTCCACATGAAAGTAAGGGTTGAACTTGCTATATTGTCAGACCTTTGGAGCCATTACCCTAGTAACTTCCTATGATTGTGTAATTGTTTTGACTCTGCACCACCAGTGGGAACCCCAAACTCTCCATAACCGATGCCTACCCTGCATTTCCCTGCCCCCCAAAAACCTCCTCCTCCCTTGCCCCTATGTTACCCCAACCAATACTTCACTCCAACCCCAAAAGCAACTCAACTGTTGTAACTCTACCCCACCTATGTACTACACAAAATCCCCCTATTGCAAACTAAACACTTGCCTCATCATGCCCCAATTTACCTCAAGCACACCTGCAGCCACAGTGATCCGAACTGCATGAACTATTACTTGTCTAAATGAGCACCTGAAATCATATCATTAATTGTGACTTCACTGCCTTCCAGAACATTGTCCATAACCTCCGACAGTCACATCACCTGTCAAGTCCAGTTCTTTCGTGTTCACCAGTTGATACCAACTCCATACTTCACCATCTCTGTCTACAGTTCTGTACCTCCATCATCTGCAAAAAAAAAAAACAAATCAAGCACCTTGCTGTTATCCAAATTGTAATTTTTATAGCTGTCCTTCTCAATCCATCAGATTACAGGGCTACCAAAGGACTTCCTAATGCCTGCTTAATTACAATCGTTTGCCCCCGTTCTGAGTCAGCTGGAAATGGCTATCATTGCTACAGCCATCAGGGGATTTCCATACGTTTCTGCAACACTTAATGCATGCCCAGTCAACATTCACACATTACCACATGCAATAGGGGTGAACACAGGACTATCACTTATGTGTGTTACTTAAAGTCGAAACCCCTCCTTCTCGGAGGTGCGCACTACACACCTTTCTTGAGTCAGCATTGTAGAAAGCTGTGTAAGCATGCACCCCCAGGCACAGCCCCCCAGCTTACCCTCAAAAGAGAGGTAAGCAGGCACGGCCCCTTTCAGCCTCTCCCTCCCCTGCCAATACAGGCTCATGAACCACAAAGTAGCCCAAGGTCATCTGAGTCGCTATGACCAATTCATCCCTTCATGTGCTGCAACCACTCCAAGACCCACCATGCATATGCAAAATATACCCCTACCTCTAGCAATCCCTAAATCTGTCTCTTACACTCATAGAAAATTGCCAAGGCATTGGTTAAACCGCAACCTGCACACTAAATTACTTACTAATCAACCAACCCCAAACTACCAGACTGTAAAACACTTTCAGAGAACCTGCAATCAAACGCAGTTATAAGCATCAAATGCACACAGTTATTGGAGGAAACCCACTTCCCAAACCCTCTGTAAAAGGAAATTGCTAAATTGTTTGACTGACCAAAGCATGGAGCATACCTCTTAATCTCTTAATTAATAAATCTGGCCAGAGCCATAAATAAATGGAGTCAATCCTGCCATATTTCTCTTACAAACTTGGAATGTTGATAAAATGACAGGTTTTGCATGAGCATGTATTTTTTGAAGTGGATAAAGTCTGCTGCTCCAATGGCTGTTATTTTCAAACTTTAGCCCTAAAAATATGCCACTAAATGCAGGCAAACTTATTAAAAAGCTGATACAATTATGAGGCAGCATTCTGGACATTCTGCAAAAATCTGTACAGTTGAGAGGTACACAACAAGGACACACCCACCGTTACAAGAGAAAGTCCCTCCAACATCCCCATACAACCATGATAAACAGGCCAAAACCACCACTCGAACCATATAGATAATTAAATGTACATTTAATTTGTAATGTAAATACTAACTATCTCTATAACCTGTACAACTTATAGTACACTTACATAAAGCACAATATGAAAGAATGTGCCTGTGCCACTGAGCCCAAGGGCTCCACAACCCACAAAATGACAAGTGCTAGCTGAAGTCAACCACGAGTTCCAAATGCAATAAACAGCAAATAACCAAGGCAGTAAGCAGTGCCAGAAAGATAGCTGAAAGCTGCCCAAACCTAAATAACATAATGCACCCACCCATCCCCAAGAAACCACAACCATCAATAGGGATGAGCTCTGATCCTCAACCACCAATGAGAATAAGTAACAACTAAGTTCCATAATGAACACTCAGCACTGGATACCAAAATAGACCACAGTCAGGCCGTTGATGATGAACAAGCTGTGTCTGCTATAGTGTTCCTCCCTTCCACCTCAGTTATCCTGTCAGTTATTTAACAGAAACCCACTTTGCAGACCTACCACAAGGATAAATAAAAAAAAAAAAAAAAAAACTTTGCTAAATGGCTGGGAGGACCTCTTTCGGATGTCTTTACACAGTTGCTCCAAACTCAGTTGACCAATAACTTCTAATCACTAATCATCCCCCATGCTAACTAAGCCTGTGCGGTATGCAACAGGAAACCATACTTTACAATTGCAGAATTCAGTAGGAATTAGATACAAGTATGAAAACAACCAAAAGGAACCACTGATACAACCCAAAGGCAAACATATCACCAGCTGATTGTGCTGCCATTTACCTGACACCACATTGAATGTTTCCAAACTGCAGCAAAGCCCAGTTCCACTCCATTAACTTATTCTGTTTACCACTTAAAGCTCAACTCTCTCAGCAAAGACTATCAGCCTAACCAGGCATACACGGGCTACACCTCAGGAAATCCACATGCTGTCAGCTTAAAGCCCATGAAAAGGAGTTTGCAGTTCTGTTCACCTCCCTGACTGCTGAAACCACCACCATCACCAATGCTACCAGACAACAGACACTAAATAACATAAAGTGGAACTACCACTACCACCAAAATATGGCTCAAAGGTAAGCTGTATTGTTAATGCTTACCACTGGAGCACTGCACATCTATCTTATGGTGAACCCCTGTTAGAAGTGTGTGGAATCAAGTTGTGCACATATTAACAGCTTAAGGTCACACTTGCTAATGAGTGGAAGCTGTACCCATGTGTCTTTTAACTGCCTGCCCAAAAGCGAGGCTTGAACATGTATATTTGTTAACCATTCTCAAGCAGAAACTGTGTTAGCACTATACATTTTTTAATGTATTAAAGCACCTTAACTGACCAAGCACACTGGACAAACAAACAGAAAAACCTTCCACACCAGAGCCTGGGAATCTGCCGACAACAACAACTACCATTCTAACATTAATATATGAATCTACTGTCAATCGCATACAACTGCTTCCCCCGATATTCTTGGAGTAACTGACAAAACAATTACCTGGCACAAGGCCTAAAAGTAGGGAACATCACGCAGCCATGACAGCTAACGACTCCAATCCCCACCATGCTGGCAAAGACTACACCATTACCTCAGGAGCTTAAAGCCCGCAAAAATACATTTGTGAATCTTTCCACCTCACTGACTGCCAAAACCTCCATACAAAATCACCACCAAAGCAAAGGCTGCCCTAAGAACTTGATCCCTGAACCAAGGGAGCAACCCTGATCACACTACCGGACAACAGCTCTAAATAGTGGAGAGGAAAAACAAAAAAACAAAAAAAAAAAATTATTCCAATCATGAGCTGCTGACAAACTGACTACCCCACCAATGCCTATCTTAACAAGAAACTCAGCGACCACCTGCCCCTAGACACATTACATCAAGGCAACCAACAAATACTACCCGGTCCACCACTGAAACAGACAAACCATAAAAGCCATTCTCGTAGCACTAACTCAAAAGATAAGGAAAACCTAATAAGGCTACATTCCTTCACCACACCACCAGGCTTTACTATATCTCAATCATACAACTTAGCCAGCAGCCAGAAAAAGAGAGAAAACATCTACTATAGACAACCGTTCCACCTCCATACAATGCACTACTATCAAAGGCCTGCCTGACCGATTACCTATAGGTCGTCTCGGACATAAACTTGCAGCATAGCAAGTTCATGCCAAAATGTAATTCTTACCCAGTTACTCTTGCCTAAACCACTTAAGCCTCTCCCTACCCTTACCTCATTTCCCTTCAGTCAACCATCTTTACCATTTAACCCTTTCATCTCCCCTTGTCCTCTTAGTTCACAGTAACATTTATCTAACCCCCTTTGAAGATGTCCCTCGACAAATTGGTTTGTTACCAAACCTCATTTCCATTCATGCCTTTAAATCTTGGTATATGCATAATAAGGAAAACATAAATTCATTTAAAAACTCTTAAGAGGGGGGTACTTTTCGACTTCTTAATGCATAAAAAGTAAACAGCTCTTGATAAATGAACATTAAGTTGTGCAATTTACTAGGACATTAGTATTTACACAATTGTGTTATTTTGCTGCAGTTAATATTGTTGTTCTCTTTTACAAAGATGCCAATCCATTAATGAAATTAATGTCTTTAACAGCACTGCAGGAAATTTCATGGATACTACTTTTTTAATAAAGATGGATGCTTACTTCAGATTGATTTCAGTAGTGTCTGTCACCTCTGCCTATATGGTGGAAGGTATTAAAAGACCTTTGTACAAAAAATGAATTTCCAAACAAACAAAAAAAAAATAGTCTATGATAATGAGCCACTAGTTTGTAACTGAACTGTTTTAAACCTTTTTTTCAGGAAAAATTGAAACAGTCACATTTCTCACTATATCACTTATCCAGGAAAAAGTTAATGGAGAGGTTTATAAAAAGCTTTATGGGTATGGCCATAGATCCAAAATATTGGGAAACTTTCTTTTGGCATATTGAGATGCCATATATACAGCAATCCACCATTCACCTACTATGATGTTCCTGGGCCATGCACTGCATCTAGCCGGAACTTTCTTGTATACCATACCAAATGAGTGCAAGAATAACAGATGATATATGCCAGTCTGTCTCTCTGTTTAAACATGGTAGCCTGCAGTAGAGCAAACTTTCATCTCAGGACTATAGTCTATCAGAGTGAATGCAAGTGGTCACCTTGGAAGATTAAGAAAAGACTGTGAGCTCTGTTCTACACCACAGAGGGTGCTGTTGACCATATTTGAAGATGTTCCAAAACCAAAACAAACTCAAGGCAGAAGGTCGTGAGCAGCAACTATTTTTTTTATTTTTTTGGTAAAACCACTTAAAAACAAAAAAAAAAAAAAAAAAAAAAAAAATATATATATATATATATATATATATATATATATATATATATATTAAGTGCTTTCATCCCTTGTTAGAACTTCATCAGAATATAAAAACAGTTAAGTTGCAAAACTTTTATACACAAATCCATGAGCAATGACAACAATTCCTTTGATGTTTCAAGAGGGAGTGTCTCCAACCATTCTTAGGCAAAGTAGCATCACAATGCCATCTAGTGTTTGGAAGATTTAAGTGTACTTCATCTTGACAGTGTGTAATCTTGCAAGCCATCTAAAAAAACTGTAAATTGTTTGTATCAAACAGATTCATGGTGGTGCAGTGGTTAGCGTTGTCACTTCACAGCAAGAGGTTCTCCCATTCGATTCTCGGCTGGAGCGCCTTCTGTGTGGAGCCTGCATGTCCTCCCCACGGTTGAGTGACATTTAAAGACATGCAGGTAGGTGCATGCGTTAATGGGTGTGCCTTCGTTGAAGGTTGGGCATCGGGCTGTCAACTCAGCACCGTAAAAATCCACTGCCAATCATTAGCAGACCAGAGTTCCGCTGTGGTGACCCCTAACAGGGAAAAGCCCAAAGACTTTTTTTTATCGAACAGATTATGTCTTTGTATATATTAGCTGTTGTGAAAAAAATCTTAGATAAAAAAATAAATAAAAATCAAAATCACATTAAAATGAGAAGTTAAAATCATATACATAAAAATCGCTCCAAAAAACCTAGTACCTAAAAATAACTCAACATTCAATGCATGCATTGAGTTGGTAAAAATGTTAAAAAACAATTGTAACGGGCAATGGGGCATTCTATTAAAAATATATAAAATGTATGTGATACATCATTTACTTGAAAGGGCTTGAATAGGAGGTAAAATGTGAGCTAAATATAAAGTTCACATAAATAGATTTAATATATAAAAAGGGTACTTAAAGTGCGAACCTGTAACAAAGGGGCCACGGGTATTATTGCACCATTCGCTCCTACCTCTGTTTCATTACCTAGTCAATGCTTTAAATTTCAAAATGGGTGCAATGGAACAAGATTCATTAAGTCCAGGCCAACCATGAGCATTCAAAGTAAGTTGCCAGTATAATTTCCTTAGTTCCAATAAATGTACCCATGGACCTCTCCTCATTCCCTCTTTTAATCCTTCTATAACTACAAACATAAATGTGTGAGTTTTCTTGTCCAAAACATGTCTTGCCAAGGCATTCTTGGGGTTGCTTTTGTTGATGTTATATTGGTGTTTGTAAATTCTTTCCTTCAACCTACGCTCAGTTTTACTATGTAAAAACACGGGCACTGTTGGTATAATGCCGCATAGACCACCCTCCTACAATTACAGTCAAAATTTGACCTAACTTTGAATTCATTGCATTTAATAAGAAACCTGTCATACATTAGAATGAATTTATATTGGGAACAGAACCCACATTTCCTCATATGATATACCCAGTGCATGATTTCTTTAGATGTGTGTTCCAAAATTTCCTTCAGGTTCCTATCTCTTCTAAATGTAAAACCAGGTTTATGTCCTAATTTCTCTCTCAGAGTGGGATTTTCACAAATAATCACCCATTTTTTTTCAATAACCAATTTAAGTGTTCTGTGGTCTATATGAAAGGTAGTTATGAAATTTTTGGAGTAATGAGGTCTGATCAAATCCCCAGTTACTTCGTCCTCCATGTCAGCCTCTATATTTTGTATTATAGAATTTATTGACCCTTCTAAGATAGGTTTATACCATCAGGTATTTCTTTTTCTCATAACCTCCAACTTAAGTTCCTCTAGCAGTCCGTCAGAGTAACCTCTCTTTCAGAACATACCCAGTAAAAGTTCACATTCATTGTGGAAGTCCTTATCTGTAGTGACCATTCTAGCAGCTCTAACCAATTGCCTTTTCACCACAGATTTCTTCTGATGGAAGGGGTGGTAGCTGTCGAAACGGAGAAAGGAATTTGAATGAGTGGGTTTTCTAAAAATCGTAACTATAACTCTGTGGTTATTCCTGTCCTTACTGAAGAGGACATCAAGGTAAGATATTTTCTCACTATCAAATTCATACGCAAATTTCAAAAAGTTGCTAGTGTTGTTTATATATGTTAAAAATGCCTCAATTCCTTCTACCCCGCCCCTCCATAAAATTAAAATGTCATCCAGGTAACGTGTGTAAATCTTAAGAATATCCTCATACTCTGGATGATCTAAAATGTATTGGTACTCCCATTGGGCCATCACAATATTAGCAAATGTTCCACCACAAGGGGAATGCATAGCTACCCCAGTTTTCTGAACATAAAAATCACCATTAAAAACCAGAAAATTGTTGTTCAACACCAGCTCTAACAGATCCTCATAAAGGTTATTGTCATGCTGTAGGACCCCTTTTCTTTGTAAATAACCAACCACCATACTAATTCCTTCATCCTGGGAAATGACACTGTATAAATCCCTTATGTCATTTGTTAAAAATACGTCATCCTCCTCAGAATGTGTTTCTCTATGATGGCTAAAAAGGACCATGAGTCTTTACAAATGTATTTTTCTCTGTGTAGATACACTTTTAGTTTTTTGTCAATAAATTTTGCACTGGGGTATGTGATGGAATTACATCCGTCAACTATAGGGTGCATTGGGGGGGGTCTGATACACTCTTGTGTATCTTTGGGATACTAAATAACATGAGGATTGTATGGGAGGGCATGTGTAAATAGTTGGAAAGATTCACATCGATTCTCCTTTCAAGTAACAAATCATCAAGTGCCTTTGAGATGTTTCAATAACTCCAATTTAGTTATTTTTTTAAAATCCCTTGATGAGTGTCAGTAGCTAATATTCTTTCTATCCTTTCATTGTACTGGTGGATATCCATTACAATTTTCCCCCTCCCTTGTTGGGTTTCAAGATGTGAACCTTTTGCTGTTTAAGGAGCCTTAGGTTGCTTAACTCTTCCTCACTCAAATTACTCCTACCATTGCCTTGCCCCATAAAAGCATTCCTTTTATCAAGTTCACAGACTTTCTCATATAACCCTAAAATAGGGTGTAGAAGAGGGTTAAAGGTGCTAGGTATGTACAAATTATCAGGCCTGTCATTGTTCTCCCCCGGCATAATTCAAAAACTAAGTTTCCTTAGGCAGAGTTTAAGTCCATTAAAGTGTTTGCTCAGTTCACCCTCTTTTCATGTAGAAAAGGTAACCCTTACTAAGAAAGTCAGTAATACCTGAATCAATTATAGAATCAGAGAAATTTTAAACAAAAAAGGTATCACAAGAATTTTTAACAATGACAGGACTGTTATTAAGTGCATCTTGGTTTAAAATCTTCTGTGTGGTACCCAAACATACATTCTTTGTTCAGAAACCTCTCTTAAATTACAATTCCATAAATCAAAATAAAATAATAAATAAATAAAACAGTTGCTGCTTGTGATCGTCTGCCTTGGATTTGTTTAGGTTTTGGAGCCTCTTGGATTTTGTGTTTTATCAGTTTTACATTTGAAGATGTCACATGAATCATCTGAGATGTCTGGGTTGAAGAACCAGTGTCTAGAATGTTGGAGATCCTTAATATTGTTCTGGAATTGCTGTTTGCTGAGTTACCTGCTCCTACAGTGGCTGGCTCTGTTGTACCACCAAAGGAGAATGATGCTGCTTGACTCCAACAGAGACCATGCTTTTAAATTTGGACTTATAAGGATAACCAAGCATACCCCTGCAAGGAAAAAAGCGTGACTTTATTTCTTAACAGGCAGAAGATGTGCAGTGACATTTGTTCTCCTGCTGAATTAAGTATCTAATTCAGTTACTCTGGTTTGCTGGGCGATTCATGCTGGATGTTTTCCCTTTGTGAGTGCAGCTGAGCAAAGAATTAACTAGAAGAGCACTGCCTTGTGTCCTGTGCAGATTCCATGCTGGTTACTGGAGTTTCTCAGTCAAGAAAAGCAATACACATTTATTTACCATGTATTAGTCTAGTGAAAAATAAAAGATGCATATTAAAATAATGTATTTGAACAGTCAGGTTGTATAGGGAAAGTAGTTGTCACCATCAGTTTGAAAAATGCCATTGGTATTTCAATTACTATCTGGTTTTCATTGTGAAATAAGGTTTGCCTGACAATTTTTTACGTATAAGCTATTTAGAAGTTTGGAAGTTTTTTCCATTATTGACTGACTGAAGCTGGAACAATACGTTGTTGCTGTATTTTGCACTTAAATATTTGTTGCTGTCTGGTGATGTTAGTTTAAATAAGGATCAGTTATGTTTACGTTGTTTATTATGATTTTATGTAATGATCTTATTTCATAAAGTTTAACGTTACCTTATTTTGTGTAACAATGTTTTGGCTACAGTTTTTGATTTCACATGGTGAAATTTGTCCAGGCAAACTGAACCATATTGTACAGTTATTTGTTACTGGGTTCTAGTTACTGTTTCAAATAGTTTGAATGATGTACTTTGATGCAAAGTGCTCAGGAAATAAGAATATAATAAACTTGAGCAAGAGCTTTGTTGTGTTTATTCATGCATTTATGATATTTTTCATTCCAGGCAATTTTTTTTAAGTGCCTGCACAGATCTTGCAGAGATCCTGTTTTGTTGAATGATTAAGTTTTAGAAGCAATGGATGTGTCAGCAAAGTTCAAAATCAAACCATTTGCTATCAAAAGAACACTGAAATCACAGAGCATTTATTATTTTGTTCTGTGGTTTTGTTGTTAAATTCCAGAAGCAGTACTGATACAGTTTCACTAACGTGAATGCAAGGATTGATCTTCAGCACACCATTCATCACAAATTATATAGTGTGGGGGCGTGGCCAAGATGCCAGTCTTATAACAGCAGAAATACATAGCTCTGCTTAGATTTTAATATCCTGACAGGAAATATGCTTTAGTTTTTAGAAAAATCTAACTAAAAGTATACTAAAATACAGATTAACATAGACTCTTTATTATTTTCTAAAAATTAATACATAGTCAAGAGAATTTTTTAATTATTCATGTCAAGACGTTTACTACTGGAGATCTCAACATGAGCAACTCGAAGACCCACACCAGGAGAGTGCAGTGAGGAAAGAACTACATCTTATAATAACAAACATCCAGGAACTGTCACTAAAAACATGAGCAACGTGAAGAACCCACACCAGGAGAGTGCAGTGAAGAAAGAACTACATCTTATAATAACAAACATCCAGGAACTGTCACTAAAAACATGAGCAACGTGAAGAACCCACACCAGGAGAGTGCAGTGAAGAAAGAACTACATCTTATAATAACAAACATCCAAGAACTGTCACTAAAACATGAGCAACTCAAGAACCCACACCAGGAGAGTGCAGTGAAGAAAGAACTACATCTTATAATAACAAACATCCAAGAACTGTCACTAAAAACATGAGCAACGTGAAGAACCCACACCAGGAGAGTGCAGTGAAGAAAGAACTACATCTTATAATAACAAACATCCAAGAACTGTCACTAAAAACATGAGCAAAGAACCCACACCAGGAGAGTGCAGTGAAGAAGAACTACATCTTATAATAACAAACATCCAAGAACTGTCACTAAAAACATGAGCAACGTGAAGACACCAGGAGAGTGCAGTGAAGAAAGAACTACATCTTATAATAACAAACATCCAAGAACTGTCACTAAAAACATGAGCAACGTGAAGAACCCACAGAGTGCAGTGAAGAAAAAACTACATCTTTAATATAACAAAACTCCAAGAACACATGGTGCAGTGAAGAAAGAACTACATCTTATAATAACAAACATCCAAGAACTGTCACTAAAAACATGAGCAACGTGAAGAACCCACACCAGGAGAGTGCAGTGAAGAAAGAACTACATCTTATAATAACAAACATCCAAGAACTGTCACTAAAACATGAGCAACGTGAAGAACCCACACCAGGAGAGTGCAGTGAAGAAAGAACTACATCTTATAATAACAAACATCCAAGAACTGTCACTAAAAACATGAGCAACGTGAAGAACCCACACCAGGAGAGTGCAGTGAAGAAAGAACTACATCTTATAATAACAAACATCCAAGAACTGTCACTAAAAACATGAGCAACGTGAAGAACCCACACCAGGAGAGTGCAGTGAAGAAAGAACTACATCTTATAATAACAAACATCCAAGAACTGTCACTAAAAACATGAGCAACGTGAAGAACCCACACCAGGAGAGTGCAGTGAAGAAAGAACTACATCTTATAATAACAAACATCCAAGAACTGTCACTAAAAACATGAGCAACGTGAAGAACCCACACCAGGAGAGTGCAGTGAAGAAAGAACTACATCTTATAATAACAAACATCCAAGAACTGTCACTAAAAACATGAGCAACGAAGAAAGAACTACATCTTATAACAACAAACATCCAAGAACTGTCAAAGAACCCACACCAGGAGAGTGCAGTGAAGAAAGAACTACATCTTATAATAACAAACATCCAAGAACTGTCACTAAAAACATGAGCAACGTGAAGAACCCACACCAGGAGAGTGCAGTGAAGAAAGAACTACATCTTATAATAACAAACATCCAAGAACTGTCACTAAAAACATGAGCAACGTGAAGAACCCACACCAGGAGAGTGCAGTGAAGAAAGAACTACATCTTATAATAACAAACATCCAAGAACTGTCACTAAAACATGAGCAACGTGAAGAACCCACACCAGGAGAGTGCAGTGAAGAAAGAACTACATCTTATAATAACAAACATCCAAGAACTGTCACTAAAAACATGAGCAACGTGAAGAACCCACACCAGGAGAGTGCAGTGAAGAAAGAACTACATCTTATAATAACAAACATCCAAGAACTGTCACTAAAAACATGAGCAACGTGAAGAACCCACACCAGGAGAGTGCAGTGAAGAAAGAACTACATCTTATAACAACAAACATCCAAGAACTGTCACTAAAAACATGAGCAACGTGAAGAACCCACACCAGGAGAGTGCAGTGAAGAAAGAACTACATCTTATAATAACAAACATCCAAGAACTGTCACTAAAAACATGAGCAACGTGAAGAACCCACACCAGGAGAGTGCAGTGAAGAAAGAACTACATCTTATAATAACAAACATCCAAGAACTGTCACTAAAAACATGAGCAACGTGAAGAACCCACACCAGGAGAGTGCAGTGAAGAAAGAACTACATCTTATAATAACAAACATCCAAGAACTGTCACTAAAAACATGAGCAACGTGAAGAACCCACACCAGGAGAGTGCAGTGAAGAAAGAACTACATCTTATAATAACAAACATCCAAGAACTGTCACTAAAACATGAGCAACGTGAAGAACCCACACCAGGAGAGTGCAGTGAAGAAAGAACTACATCTTATAATAACAAACATCCAAGAACTGTCACTAAAAACATGAGCAACGTGAAGAACCCACAGCAGGAGAGTGCAGTGAAGAAAGAACTACATCTTATAACAACAAACATCCAAGGACTGCCACTAAAAACATGAGCAACGTGAAGAACCCACACCAGGAGAGTGCAGTGAAGAAAGAACTACATCTTATAATAACAAACATCCAAGAACTGTCACTAAAAACATGAGCAACATGAAGAACCCACACCAGGAGAGTACAGTGAAGAAAGAACTACATCTTATAATAACAAACATCCAAGAACTGTCACTAAAAACATGAGCAACTCGAAGACCCACACCAGGAGAGTGCAGTGAAGAAAGAACTACATCTTACAATAACAAACATCCAAGAACTGTCACTAAAAACATGAGCAACGTGAAGAACCCACACCAGGAGAGTGCAGTGAAGAAAGAACTACATCTTATAATAACAAACATCCAGGAACTGTCACTAAAAACATGAGCAACGTGAAGAACCCACACCAGGAGAGTGCAGTGAAGAAAGAACTACATCTTATAATAACAAACATCCAAGGACTGCCACTAAAAACATGAGCAACGTGAAGAACCCACACCAGGAGAGTGCAGTGAAGAAAGAACTACATCTTATAACAACAAACATCCAAGAACTGCCACTAAAAACATGAGCAACGTGAAGAACCCACACCAGGAGAGTGCAGTGAAGAAAGAACTACATCTTACAATAACAAACATCCAAGAACTGTCACTAAAAATGGACACATTCGAAAACAAAATGGATATTATCAAACAAGAATACAGTAAACAACTGGGACTTCTAAATGGAATAGTAAAAAAAACAATCTGAACAGATTCTTGCCTTAGAGGAAACATTAACTGAACTAGATACTAGAGTGACAGAAAATGAACATCACAATGAATTTCTTCTGAAACAAAACACCAGGCTAATTGAGAAACTGGAAGACCTTGAAAGTAGATCAAGGAGGAATAACATAAGATTATATGGAATTCCTGATAAAGAAAAGGGTGCTAACATGATTCAATTATTCAATAAGTGTTTTTAATCAGCACTAAGCATGCCTGAATCCCTATCTTTTGGAATTGAGAGGGCTGATCGGTCCCTGGCAAATCTAGCTTTATCTCTGAGTTCCTCTAACCCCAGGTCTATAATAGTTAGATTTCTTTCCTCGCAAGACAAAGACTTTTTTAGTGCTGAAATCAGCTTGGACGAATTCCCCTATCAAGATGGGTGAAAAAGTTATTTGTTTTGACAATGACAACACCTCTACAGTCATATCCAGAAGAAAGGAGTGTGTTCTTCTAATTAAGTCCTTGAAAAAAAGTCAATATTAAAGCTCAAATCTTTTTCCCGCAAGAATAAAAATCACCTTGCCAGAAGCAGTGAAGATCTTTGATTTCTTAGAAAAAGCAGTAGAATTTATCCAAAAGAAGAAAATACTGTCAGACAAAGAAGAAATGGAATGGTCAGCCCAGAATTTGAAAAGACATGCAACAAAAAATGGATGGTCTTTGAAGGAAGGAGCAAACAAAACTAAGAAACTAAAGGACAAATAAATACATTCCTTCTAAGTTTAAATACTTTGTTTTATGAGCCATAATATATTTGATTCTGGAAAATTGCTATTCTGTAAGGTAATGGGAATCATCTTTATTATTAACTTTCTCTTTTCCTTTCTATATCTACTTCTTCTAATTACATATAGTACTAAGTATTTAAATAGTATTCTCTTTCTTTCTCCCTCTCTTCTTTCTTCCTATTCCTTTTTGTTAGTAATGTTCCTTTTCTCTCTTTTTTTCACTATAAGTACTTTACATACTTTTCCATTTTAAATAAGTACAAATGATATATGTCTTCTAATTCTTCAGTAATAATATAATTTGACTTAATACCAAAGTACATTTTTTCTAGTGGGTCAGTGGTGGGGTAACAATATGTTTCTGATTAGTGTTTCTAACTAGATGTTTTAGACTCTTTGTTTAGACACATATAAACATTAATACAGTACATTAATAATGTTTTATAGATGGCTAAATATAAGGTCAGGCAGATGTATATTAGTTCTGCAAGGTATGAAGTCTGAAAGTGAAATGTAGGTCAATAAAACCTAAGATCTGTACTCTGTTGATATGCCTCTAGTCTGCATAATAAGTCAGAATACAAAATAAAATGGAAGCCAACAGAGTACCTGAAATACCAGTACAGTCCTAGCAAATGTTTACAGTTGTCAGGTGTGCCCCCCCACAATCCTATGTAGAAATGCATTAACATGTATGTGTGGGGTTAATAACAGTGGAGCACAAATTACCTGAGCTGGCCCAATTTGCAGGATATTGTTGCATGTGTACAATATGCAGGGCTCTGTGTGTTAGGTTGTTGTGTGTTGTACATTGTGTGGAAGTGGTCAGCATGTAGGCATGGAGGGTTGTGCCCCGGTGACCTATGGCCAGTACTATTGATGACAAGGCCATGTTCTGACAACTACAGTGCCAACCACAATGCATCCCAGCAAGACCCAATTCAGCAGTCATCCATACTCATTGATCAGATGTCAATATTGGTCACTGTCTGAAAGATGGGCATGCCATGAATGTGGGCACAAGCATACACACAGTACACAGGTGGAAGTACCCTAGACAGAGTACATAAAATGTAACTGTCAACTGCACACACCTTTGGAATTTTACATACAGGTTAGCAGTGCGTTAGTTGTCTGTGTAGTATGGAATACTGATGTAGTCTGGCCAATCACTGGCAGACCACAAAAGACACAGTTATGAAATAATGAGAGACTGTTTATGCCCCCACAAAAGGCAGCATAAGGGGAATGTCCCAGGTATATCTGTGAGTGAGCTGCAAGAAGCCTCCATATCACACATGCACTCAGCTCACCCCACCATCATCCACAGGTTTATCACAGGTCATATCCCTGCTGTTGGGAATGAGCACAATATGACCCCCACTTCTGTATGGGAATACCCACAGAATGCAGCATGCTGAAGAGGTGTCCCATGCAGGTCTGTCACTAGCTGTAAGCAGCACCCTGCCAGCATCCAGACTAATGGATAAATATGGACAGGAACTATTGCCATTAACACCTTACACACTTACCCTGTCACCCCAGGGGAATCCAGTGGTTTGTAGCCTGGGACTATAGAAGTGACAGAATGCACTGGCCTGTTACAGATGGCTTACATCACAACCAAATGCCCTACAGTCCTCTGTCAAAGGCCTGTGCCTCACCCATGTTGCTCATGTATGTTATCTCATGGGGTCCCAACTAACAACATAACACAGTCCACAGAACACAAATGTAAGGCCATGTCGACAAATCCCAGTAGCATGCCTACCATGTCCAACTGCATGACCTGTGGTCCAACCACTAAATAACGCTGGGATGAAGGGACAACTATAGGGATACTTTGCAGATATCACTCGCATAATGTTAGGAAGAGGATAGAATAACAGAGTGGAAGGATGTAGAAGCATGGACACCATGGAGTGTGTGAAGTCTGAAACTCTGATATGTGCCCATACTACCCCTGCCTACAAACCCAGTAATGGGTGGTTACAAACCTGCTTGTAAACCACAATGTGCATGGGAACTGACCAGATATATGACCCCTGCCTCTGGGTAACCTGGGTGAATCTGTACAGCTGAGAGGTATGGCCACAGCAGGATATAGCCATTCTGTTAGGTTGATAAATGTACAAGCAGGGGATCCTCAGCCACCACAATACCAAGATGCTGGACCATTTACACAGCTCCATCAGCAAGTGTCTGCAGCTACCCCTCCAGAATGGTATGAATGTGCAAGAATATGTAGGCTGCAGACCAAAATACTGGACACAGCTTAATTCATATTGTATTTCCCAGGAAATAACTGTGAGCAAATAAGTATATCTGTTGGTAGTTGATGACATAATACATCATAGTGTAAAACAGTACATGTCTGAATATTTATGCTGACACCAACCATGAAACACAAGCAGCACAGACAGCAATAGTTACAGCATCCCGCCATCTTTCACCCATTGTGACTCCATATTGTCAACCTATCTACAGATATCCTGCAGAAACAGGTTGCTAGCTGTAAGTGTAGAACACAGAATACTGCACTGGAGTACAACCTGTCTAGAATGGATTCACACACTCAATACAGAAGGTCATATGTGTGACAACAATATGAGAAATGAAGCCCATGTCTGACAACAACAATGGACTATACATATCTATCAGTCGCAGATGTCTGTGCACACACACCACATTGCACAACATTCATACTTTGCACACACACATTAGATATGAATACTCACACATATCCAAGGCCAACACACTATAATAGGTCAAACGTACATACGCAGAGATGTGGGGAAGAGAGAGGCAGACAGTGAAAAAGAGATTGCCATCATAAGGCCTGTCCCATCCACCACACGTCCAACTGGCCAATATCACATGATATGATGATGTCAATCACTGTTGACATTTGCTTTTGGTAGCCCCAGCCCTATAGTGTCTGTGGTGCTTGTGATAACTATATAACATGACAGTACAAATCAGTATTCATCTAGCATTTGTATACCCAGTCCTGTCAAATGTAAAGCTGT
Organism: Protopterus annectens; assembly: GCF_019279795.1. Taxonomy (NCBI): domain Eukaryota; kingdom Metazoa; phylum Chordata; order Ceratodontiformes; family Protopteridae; genus Protopterus; species Protopterus annectens. The sequence goes on along the minus strand of NC_056725.1, from coordinate 781,577,891 downwards.
GTGTGACTGAGTGTTGAGTGTGTGTTTCCAGAGGAATGGTTTATGGTCCATTCACTCACACTGCACTTCCCATAGACCATGTTACCACTCATGCTGATGTCAGTCACCTTGAAATAACCCCCTGGCCAACTATCATCCCCATAATCTCCATGGTGTGTGTGTGATAACTGCGTAATGCTAAAGTGTGACATATTAGTTAGGCAGGAGTTCTAATCTTAGACATGGCAACTGTGAAACTCTGTGTGCATGTATAGAGATTAATGATTTGATTTTGAAGCCATTCACAGTCGATACACCTCCCATTGCCCTACTTTAGCAAACATGCTGATGTCAGTCACCTTGAAATACACCTTTGGAGAAGGGCTAGCCTTTTAAGCTCCATGGCATGTGCGATAACTGCATGTTGCTGTAGTGTCACATGCTACTTAGGCAGGAGTTCTAATCCCAGACATGGGCATTGCATGTGTAGAGATTAATGATTTTGAGGCCATTCACAGTTAATACACCTCCCATTGCCCTGCTTTAGCAAACCTGTTGTCAGTAACCTTGAAATACCCCTTTGGAGAAGGGATAGCCCTGTAAGCTCCATGGCACATGCAATAACTGGGTAATACCATAGTGTAACATATTAGTTAGGTAGGTGTTCTAATCCCAGACATGGCAACAGTGAAACTCTGTGTGTAGAGATTAATACTTTTGAGGCCATTCACAGTCACTACACCTCCCTTTGCCCTACATTAGCAAGCCTGCTGATGTCAGTCACCTTGAAATACCCCTTTGGACAAGGGCTGCCTCTATAAGCTCTGTGGGCATGCAATACCTGCATAATGCTATAGTATAACATACTAGTTCAGTAGGAGTTCTAATCCCAGACATGGCAACTGTGAAACTCTGTGTGTGTAAGGAATAATGATTTTGAAGGCATTCACAGTCACTACACCTCTCATTACCCTAATCTAGCAAGCCTGCTGATGTCATCACCTTGAAATACCCTTTGGAGAAGGGCTGGCCCTGTAAGCTCCGTGGGTATACGATAACTTTGTAATGCTATAGTATAATATACGAGATCGGTAGGAATTCTAATCTTAGGCATGGCAACTGTGAAACTTTGTGTGTGTGTGTGTGTGTGTGTGTGTGTGTGTGTGTGTGTGTGTGTGTGTGTGTGTGTGTGTGTGTGGCAATTAATGATTTTTAGGCCATTCACAGTCACTACACCTCCCATTGCCCTACTTTAGTATGTCTGCTGATGTCAGTCATCTTGAAATACCCTTTTGGTTAAAGGCCAGCTCTATAAGCTCCATGGTGTGTGCCATAAATGTGGAACAATGTAGTAGCAGTGACTACACAGGTATAGGTTTGAATCTCATTTGTGGCAAGTGTTTGTGTCTGTACCTCAAAGAGTTTGGCCCCATTTACAGCCAATACAAACCTCACAGCCTGAATTTAGCAGTCCTGCAGATATCATCTACCTTACAAGTACTTGTTGCCAACTCTAAACCATGTCAGGTCAGTGGTGCATGTGGTAAATGCGTAACCATAATGGTCCGTAAAAATTGTTAGATAGAGGTTTGAACCTCACCCCTGGCAAATGCAAATGTGTGATTAGGGTGAAATTTTTTGGGGCATCTGTCACCCACTACATCATCCAATGCCAATATTTACAAGGGCTGGTGATGTACCTCACCTTAGAAGTATTTTGGGACAACATCCATTCAATCAGCTCCGTGGCATGTGTGATAAATGCGGTACACTATAGTAGCAATACATACCCTATGTAGGGGTTTGAATCTCAGCACTGGCAAGTGTGTGTGTGTGTGTGTGTGTGTGTGTGTGTGTGTGTGTGTGTGTGTGTGTGTGCGTGTTTCTGTCATCAGTATCCTGTGTGGGGGGTGCTGTGATTGTGTAATAACAGGATGCATTGTGGGGTGGGTTTTGCTAAATTATTATATATTTTTTTCAAAACAATTTTTATTGATTTTAATTGTAACATAATACAATCACATAAAATCATGAGAGATAAAGAAAAAAGTGAATCTAAAATTTTAACATATATATGTCACACGTATATATATATATATATATATATATATATATATATATATATATACAGAAATTAACAAATTTATAAAAACTGAAGTATATACAAAAACATCCAGTAAAATCATTAGAAATAAACTATTATTTTCTGTTTATATCATACATCACAGATAACAATGGAATGAATAAAATGCACTTATTATAAAAGTTAATACTTCTTCAACAAGTTTTGCAGATTGTCCCACAAATGATGATCATATGTTTTTCTAGTTGTTCTAGAAATTATGTTTTTTAATTGTAAATTACATACATCATTTAATAGATTTTTGAACTCAGAAAATGTAGGAGGAGATCCAGATATCCAATTCGTTGTTATGGATTTCCTAGCCACCACTAGTATTGCCCAAAGTAAGGAGTACTTTATTTTTCTAACACATAGTGGAACAGGTGTATTAAATATAACCAAGGATTTGCTTAAAATAAAGTTGTCAGTGAAAAGTGCCTGTAGTAAATCATTTACATTTCCCCAAAAGAGCCGAATTTATGTCTATATTTGATTTACATTTATTACATATATTTTGTTTTTTGTTAATTTTGTCCATTAATTGAGGAGTGTACAATGACATGTTCATGAATCTCCAGGTATATAGTTTCCATCTCAAAGAAAAAGTTGTTTTTCCTGCTGATTTTAATATATTTGCCTTGTCTTGATTAGTCGGAGAATTATTATTAATTAAACTATAATAGTTCCAGTAGTTTTTTGAACAACTAAATGTTTCTTCTCTTAAGATTCTGTACATGAAAGAAAGTTTGCCTGAGTAAGTATGATTATTGATTGAAGAAATTGTAATAAAATCCTACAATCATATTTGGTGAATGAAGAGATCATTTGTAGTTCATTACCTAGAGGTAATATGAATGCTTGAATTTCTAGCCACATGGATTGGTCCAGTTGTTTTTCCTGTATTATGTGATCAACAGATTTAGCCTTATGTTCAGAAGTCAACTGGAACCAGAACCTGAGCTCATTATGTTTAAAAATGGTGATTTTGTTTGAATCTGAGGTTAAAAAAAATTCTTGTGTGAATGCTATGAGGAATAATAAAAAAACACATTATTTATATTTATGATGTTTATATATAAAATTTCTAAAGTTAATTATGATATAATGAATGTAACTAGCAGTATGACTAGGAGTTATATAGGTGGCAAAATAATCTTTTAAAATCCATAGTGTAGGATTGTTTATTATTTCTAACTTGTCCATTGAGGGCCTCATTATTAACTGCATAGCTGATAATTCCCAAAGTAACTTCCATTTGGCTGAATATGAAGTGTGTAAAAGTTGTGTAATTGTTCTGATTATGGAGGAAATTGAGTAAAGATTTAAATCTGGAAATGCTATCCCGCCATTATTCCAGCTATTAAGAAATTGATTAATGCTATTCTTGTTTTTTTTTTTTTTGAGACCAGATACATTTTAGTAATAAAGTGTTTAACTTTTTAATAAACTTTTTTGAAGGAAGAAGTTGAATAGCTTCTATAATATACACAATTTTAAGTAGAATTATCATTTTTATAAGGGTTAATCTTTCCTCTGTGGTGAATAATATATTCCATTTAGAAAGTAAATTTTGGATATTTTCAAAACACTTGTTATAGTTTAGTTGTACTATTGATTTAACATCTTTAGCAATAATAATTCCAATATATATAATTTGGTCTATATTTGGAGTTTGTTGAACATAATAATTAGATTTATTGCTTCTTCTTGAGTATATGGGTAGAATTTTAGTTTTACTGTCATTGAAAAATAACCTTGAAATCTTTTGAAAAGTTTTGATTGAATCAATAAAGATAATATAGAAGAATCATTTCCTTTTGTGGTGATAAGTACATAATCAGCAAATAATTGGATTTTAGCTGTTATATCTTTATCTACTTCCAAACCTTCTATATTGCTGTTATTTCTTATATTATTTGCCCATGGTTCCATTATCAGCGTGAACAATAATGGGGAAAGGGGGCTATCTTGTTTGATACCTTTTATGACAGGAATTTTATTGGAGATGTATGAGCAAATTTTAATATAAGTAAAAGTTCCTTCATATAAATGTTTTAAGAGATTAATAAAGTTGTATGAGAAGTTTAAATACTCTAGAAGTGTGAACAGGTAATCCCAATTAATTGAATCAAAAGCTGCATTTATATCAAGACTAATTAATGTCAAGTTCTTTTTTTCCTTTCAGAGAAATCAATAAGGGCTAGTGTTCGCTTTATATTATCAAAGGTGCTTCTATTGGTCACAAAGCCTGTGTGATCATCATCTATTAATTGAGGTAGAAACGTCTTTAGTCTTTCAGTGTGTATATTCATAAACATCTTATAATCGACATTTAATAGGGATATGGGTCTGTATGAGGAACATTTTTTAGGGGTTTTGTTAGATTTTAGAATAGGTGATATGAAGGTATATTTCCATGAAGGAGGTAGTATGGTATCATTTTGGGTTGTATTATATACATTATGTAAAAGGGAGATAGCTATTTTGGGCATAATCTTATATATTTCAGAAATGATGCCATCATTTCCTGGCACTTTGTTAGGTTTAAATTTATTAATTTGATTTTGTACCTCTGTTAAAGTGATTTGTTTATCGATAATGTTTATTTGTTGTTTATTTAGTTTATTATATAAGTTTTTATTAATAAAATCCTTTATTTTATCCTTTGATTCTATTTGTTGCATGGTTTGATTGATTTCATGAAAATGAATTCTAAATTCTTCTATTATATCTTGTATACTGTGTACTTCCTTTTTCTTCCTTTTAGAGTATATGTCTTTAATGTAATTATGTTTGTTTAGTCTTTTGGTTTTGTTGTTGAGGTTGGTTAAGTGTTTAGAATTTAAAGAGTAGGCAAGAAATTTATATTTTTCAAGAGTGATCATCGTTTTATGATAAAAAATAGTCCTATATTCTTCATTTAGTTTGTTTATCTCATCTCTTATATTTATGGAAGTAAGATAATCTTTATTGTTGAGATGCAGTGTATCTAGTTTATTCTGTATTGTTCTGATATCTTTTTCCCAAACTTTCTTTTTATTGTAATACCATTTATTAATTTGTCCATATAAATAAGCTTTAAGGGCATCCTAGACATATATGTCATGTGTATTGGAAATTGAATTTACAGTTATAAAGTTTAATATTTCTTCTTTAAGGAATGATTGGAATTCTTTAAGTTTTATAAGGTATGCCGGAATTCTTTTTATTTGAACATTGGGAATATTGTTAATATTGAGCAAAAATGTAATAGAGTTATGATCTGAAATTGGGCAAGATATAATTTTACTATTAGCTAGATCATTTATTATCTGTGTAGAGAATAATATTCTATCTATTCTGGAGAACGTTTTGTGTCTGTTAGAATAAAATGTATATTGTAATGAGTTATGTTCTACAAAGTCATGAATGTCTTTGAGTAGGTATCTTCCCATGAATTTTATTAACTGCTTAGCTTGTGGTGTAATTTTCTTTTCCCTAGAGTTGTATCTTTTAGATCTAAAATGCAATTAAAATCACCTGCCATTATAAGTTTTCCTTCAGAATGGGATATTATTTGATTTAGAAGTTGTCTGACAGTATTGGTACCAATACCTGGGAACCAATAATTGTTTATTAGAGTGTATAATTTTTTGTTTATTTCAACTATGGCCAAACATAACAGTCCTCTGTTGTCTTGATATGTTTTAATTATTTTAGGTATAGGAAAATATTTATTCCATAGGATGGCTATACCTCTTTTCTTTTTTATATGTTCTGAACTTGTAATAATTATGTATTTGTTTGTATCTAGAAACTTAATATTGTCTTTCATTAAGTGAGTTTCTTGTAAGAAACTTATATTTGGTTTGTGTAATGCTAGATATTTGAACATACTACTTCTTTTATAGGGGTTATTCAAACCATTTATGTGAATTGATAAGCCTCTTAATGTAGTCATATTATATAATAATGTGTATATGATTGATTAGCAGCATATCAGTATCATGTATGTAGTTAGTGGATCTCACTCCAAAAAAATTTTGTTTAACCTGTGAATAATAAACCTTAAATCAATGTGGGAAATATGTATTTCATAAACTTTATATCTAATATTTCTCTGCATATAAGGTGTACTGCATGTCAAAAAGAACTTTTTTGTAAAGATTGTGACGTTTCATATTAAAAAAACACAATACAGCTCCCCGCCTGGAGTTATAAACTCCTTGTCTCAATGACATCAGCCACTGAGAACAAATTCTTAAGCAGTAGCAGCAAAACACAGCCTCCACTAATAGTATATATTATGTAATTAAAATGTGAAATAGAGCTAGAAAGTATTAGCAATTAAACATATAAGGTTATATTTTGAGTATCTCATCAAGTACGAAAAGATAGCTAAGAAGAAAAAACATATTATATGTAGATTGTATATATCCAAGGATAGAATAAACTAATAGAACTGCCTTAATTAACTTGTAACTTTAAAAGTAATAAATATGACTGAGTGACTTGATCTATAACCTTATAGCTAGTGTTAAATAGTAGCTATTATTTATCTATATAACAATTTATATTAGTAGCTGAACATCAGGTAAGATTATATATGACCAAGACGATATTATCATAACAACTGTCATATTCATATAAATAATGCAATCAACCATAGTGTATTCATATATTATAATAAATCCTTCCCTTCTAAGTATGTGTAGATGTAAACAAATAACAACAACAAAAAAGGTACAGTAGGTATTGATAAATGAGTGTAATTATAAAAATGCAATTGATAACAATCTTTTGCAAGAAATGATTTGCCTGATGAAATATCAGTGAGAGTTGACCATGGTTCTAGGTTAAAAAAGTTTAAGATGTTATTGAAACCAATTGATATTAACTCTATATTTACATTTCACTATCCACTTATGAATAAGCTTGCTGATGAGTTAATGTTAAGCCCTTACAACACAAGAGAACAGTATTATTATTGCATTTTAACTCAAGAAAATACAGTAACTGTACTATATTAGGCAGAGATTGTTCTTACAATATGAATCTATGGATCAAGAGTGTAAAAACAGATATTCAAGGCTGCTATTTAACAAATCAGCAGATGACTAGTATGATTAATCTCACTACAAGATGTATTAATTGCATAGCTTAAAACTGACATAGATTAAATTATACCATAAAAACATGAAATGACAAAGTAACATAAATAATATATGTAAAGTTACATTGCTGTGAGTGCTGTTGGTGAATATAGATGTACCTACAGTTATATCTTCACGTTATGCACTTTATTTTTTCTCCTTATTCTTCTCTTTTTCCCTACAAGCTTTCTTGCCTCAGGAGATCGTGATTTATGTATTCCACAACGACGTATTCAAGAAACTGTCATGTAGCCTCCAAATCAAGTAAAAAATTAAAACATATTGAGTATAGCATTCATTTAAGCTAATAAAGTTACTTCTCGGCAATTTCCAAGCTCAGTACTTCCTGGAGATGCATGTCTCTTAGCGCTGACGTCATCAGTAGGTGTTGCATTGCCGAAAATACGAAGCAAAGAAGTTAATGGCGTTTCAGGTTGAATGGATGATTATGAAGCAGTGGAAGCTCATGGACAATGTGAGTAACATGCAGAAATTGTCTCTAGTTATTAAATCGGAGGGAAATCCACGGGGACAAAAGCAAACAGTTAGTTTTAAGTATAGAGTGCAGCATTCAGAGACAGCTAGGTTTCACAGGCCCTATTACAACTGTCAGAGCAAAAAAGGAAGTAACACGAGTCTTTTCCAATACTGTATACAGAGGCAACAGATGAAGCAGGGAATCATAGCACCACAGCAGGTCAAGAACATCGCAAGCACATTTCAATACATTTCACCAAATGTAAGATGCCCTTTTCCATCATTAAAAAAAAAAACACACTTTTGCCATCTTGTCATGTCTACCAACAACAAAGTGACTATATAGGTTAAAACAAATAACAGCATGACTGTATAAGTTAAAATAAAATATATAAAAAAAACATAATAAAAGGCACTGCAGCATATGAAACTGACTGACATAAACAACAACGCTATCTCTGCAGTCATTACTGACATGTAAAATGATGTGTAAGAAATGTTAATATATTAACTTAATAAACACGTCTGTTAACTATCTTTAGAACAAAGCCGGAAGTACAAAAGAAGCATATGATGCATGATGACTGTATATGGAAGAGAAGGGTAAATAATATTAACACTATAAAAGTTTTACTTAAAGTGTGTATATAACTTGTATGAATATGCATCATAAATGATTAAGAGAAAATCTTACCTTGAAAGCATATTACTACAAAAATGGATTGGTTAATAACATAAAGTCCATATGACAAGTGAAACATATGTGTACATTATAAACTTGGTTCATTTATGTTTTTGTCTCTTTTGTTTTTCAGAAGTTTTCCAAGTGGAATTAGAAGCCATTCTTTAAAGAGAAGAACTTGCCCATTCCATTTCTTCTATTTTCTCCAGCAGTTTATGAGCTTTAATAAATGCCAGTGCAGAATCCAAGTCTTCAAATATCTTTGGTCCTTCAGGAAGGAAAATCCTCAATCTTGCAGGAAACAAAAGGTGAGTCTTAATCTGTGTTTTCTTTAATTCTTTTACTAAAGGTAAAAATGTCTTTCTCTTGGCAATTGCCATTGTTGAATAATCATTGTCAAAACGAACTATAGAATCATTGTATTTCAAAGGAGACTTAGACCAAGCAGTCTTTAAAAGTAACTCTTTGTCAGATGAAGAGAGAAACTTTACTATGACTGCCCTTGGTTGTTTTTTATTAATGTTGCTAGTAGCTGTTAATGACCAGTGAGCCCTTTCTATTCCAAAGGACATATCCTCTGGGAGATCAAGTGTTTTAGGTAACTAGATGTTGAGAAAGTTTGTCATATTATTTCTTTCTATATTTTCAGGGAGACCAAAAATCCTCATATTATTTCAACGGGATCTGTTTTCAAGATTATCCAACTTGTTTTGTAACATTTTGGTTTGAGTAAAAATTCTGTGTTGTTTTCATTCTCCATTAATCTGCCGTCCATGTCATTCAATGATTCTTCAATACTGGTTATTTGAATTTTTTGTTGCTTCAGATCTTCATGTATCGGGTCCATCTGTTTAGTGTTTTTTCCTTAAAGTTGTCTATTTTAGAGTCAATTTTATCAATCTTAGTATTTAGGTCTTGAATGTTAGATATTAGAGTTTGTAGTTCTCTTTTAAAGCTGGAATCATGATCGCCTGTCTTAGTGAGACTCATGCTGGAATTCTTTTTAGATGAGAATAAATTTTCCTGATAGATTTTTGACTGGAAAATATGTCCACTTTTAGTTTTTTAGTAGATATTCCTGTAGTAGAAGTTAAGTATTAACAATATATGTAGAAAAAATCCAAGTTTTCTTGTTAGAAGACAAAAATCTAGTATAAATAAATTTCCTATAGTGGAGCTAATGAATTCTGCTGCTACACTGTACCCATGATGGCCACACCCTTATTATCGCAAAATTATTATATTGAGAACCTACTATATGTCACAATGTCCACCTTACAAGGACAACAGATGTCCAACACCAGAGAGGCTGGTGTAGACAATCCATAGTCCTACATGTGACATTATGAATTGGTGAGCAATACAGATAACCCTTGTATTACTCAGAGAACACTTGCCACCCATGTCACAAACAAAAACACACTTGGCTAGGCAGCAGCCACTATATTGGTAGTTCCCTGCATAATGCCTCATGGATAGTAACCACAGTGTGATTGCAGTGGACTACATGCCTGTTGACCACAGCAGTGCCACTGACATCAGAAAGTACTGTGATGTGTAACATCTCCTGACTGTGTGTTATCCAGCAAGTAAATGGACATGGCACCCTGTTCCATCCCTTCAATAGGCAAATAAATGCTTACAGTAGTCCTTTTGCTATGTTCCCCACTGGACGCATGCAACAACTGTAGAGTCTACAAATGTAACCCACAAAGAAACACCATGCCTTATACACATGCCCTGTATGGACAGACGCCACTAACTCCACTGAATACCTATATCATGCTGTCAATATAGGTGCAAGCATGACCTCAGTTCCATAGCCAGGTTTCCCTAAATGAGGTCAGGAATGCTACATCAGAAGATAACAATCTGTGCACACAACATGCCCCAAAGACATCAAGTACACTTTCACATGTCAAAGAACATGCATGTGGGACATGTACACAACCCAGACACTGTCTATGTTTTGGAATATAAGATCACATACATGGGAAGTAGTGCACATTACTGGCAACCCACAATAGTAAGCCAGATGAGGGATGGTGACTACAATACCCACCTGTGGGGACCACGCAAGGGACTACACCCCTGAGCCACACTAAAGACCATTGTCATGTGGCCTGATGCCAAGGTATTCCCTTTGCCTAGCCTTGTACAGCCATCTTGCCCATTCACCTACTACACACCTGTGAAGCAATGAACCTATGCCCCTCAGTACTGGAAAATGTGTGTGTGTGTGTGTGTGTGTGTGTGTGTGTGTGTGTGTGTGTGTGTGTGTGTGTGTGTGTGTGTGTCTGTGTGTGTGTGTGTGTGTGTGCGTGGATTAATGATTTCGAAGCCATGCACAATCACTACACCTCCCATTGACCTACTTTAGCATGCCTGCTGATGTCATTCACCTTGAAATAACCCTTTGGCCATGTATCAACCATATTAGCTCTGTGGTGCTTGTGATAACTGTGTAATACTGTAGTGTAGCAAACTAGTTAGGTAGGGGTTCTAATCTTGATCCTGCCAACTATTATGATGTGTGTGTTTCCCTGACAAAGTGTGTCTCCATTAACACCTGCTTTTGTGGACATTCACATGTACTACTCTTCCCTTATATCTTCTTTAGTACTATTGCTGATGTCACTCACCTTCAAAGATACCTTTGGACAGCTCTGCAACATGTGAGCTCTGTGGTGCATGCAATAACTACATAACACTGTGATAGCAATACATAGTCAAGTAGGGGTATAAAACTCAGTACTGGTAAGTGTGTGTTTGTGCATGTGTCATCAGTATCTTGTTGGGGTGAGTGTGTACTGATAGGATCCATTGGAGTGTGGGTTTTACTACATCATTAAATTGAGGACCTATATGTCCCATTGTCCACAGTACACGGCCAACAGTTTCAAACACTGTAGAGGTTGCTGTAGGCAATCCTCAGCCATAAATGTGTGCAGCCATGTGCAATTACTATGTGACAGTATGGATTAGTAAACAATATAGGCAACTGTTATAATACCCAGATACCACTCTCCACCCACAGATCATACACAAACACGGCTGGCTCCTACTCTCTTACACCCTTCCTTTCTTACTTTGTCTCTCTCTCTCTCTCTCTCTCTCTCTCTCTCCCTCTCTGGTAGATGTGGAAAAGTACATCAGCTTTGCATAGGTAGCAGCTTGTGTTTTTTAAGGAATGCTCATGATCAGTTGATGGCCTGAGCACAAATTGCAGTCCCCCACTTGCTAATTGCATGTTGAACAGCTGTATTATCATTCCTATAGCCAATTGCATGGACACACACTCCTATAACTAAGCACTTCATGTGGGTGTTGGCCCTTTTCCTTCACTGTGAGCAGGACTTCATGTGGGTGTTTGACAAACAGCATCACAGAGGGTAGTTGGAAATACCTCTTACAACATCCACTGTGGAGACAGGCCAACAAACAGGAGGGGGATGATATGGACATGGGGACAGAATGTAAGTATTGCTGTTCTACATTTGAAGTAATGTTGGTTTGTGTGGATATGGCTGTTCTACATGATTTCAAGTCTGGCGTGACAGTGTTATGTGGTTGAGGAAACTCTCACCTGTAGGGCTATCTGAAGACTGTCCAGAGTTTGGAGTCTTACATGGGTTGTGTTACTCACACATTTCCTATCTTTAGATATGCAGTAGCATACTCTGATGATTGCAGCCAGTACATGGTGACATCCATGTGAGTTACTGACTTCATGTCCCTCAGAAGAGATATGTCACAACAAGCCCTGTTACACCAGGAAATGTCTCAGTTTATCACAGCAATATGTTGATATTGGCCCTGTGTTTCTGCCACTGTCCCCCCCCCAAGTCTGTCACCCTTTTTCCATATGTCATGCAGTAAGAGGTGCATATGTACAGTACATCATTATTTACTTCTCGGT